>NC_061508.1:310275866-310289908 GCF_022539505.1 Lolium rigidum | reverse complement strand
CTCCCTACAAGATTTACACATATTCCGGTTATATTTCTTTATTTCCAGAACAGTGTAAGTTTGTTTCAGAAAAAATCAAAATATCTTCAAAATTTGTGAGCTACTCAAATCAGATTCTGTAACATCTTGGAATCAAAGAAATTTTACATATATTACTCACATTTATATAAATTTTTTTCATACCTAGTACAATCCAACTAGCTAGGTTTCGGACATCAACTATTTTGATTATGGATAGCATTATGATATGAACAAATTATGGTATATAATATTAAAATGTGAGACTTTTTTTAATATCAAGTTGGTACAAACTACATATGCCACATTTACCATGTTTCAAATATTGTATCAGTTTTTAAATAAATGACAAAATCTTCCTACGAAATATCATGTCACAATTTCCTATTTTCGTAAGTTCATAGAAGTTCCATATATTATTACCATATACTCCAATCATCTTACATTGTTTTCATAAAAGTTTTAGGTCATGATTATTTTTAAGAAAATATGCTCCTTTTTCGCACATATTCCTGTTTTATTTCTTTTTCACACAAATATGATTCACATATATTATAGTTCACTACTAGAAAACAGGCTATCAGTGGCGCACCACTTTTTGTCATCAGTGGCGAACTAGTGGTGCGCCACTACTATCACGCCTAGTAGTGGCGCACCACTCATGCGCCATTGCTAACTCAAGTAACAGTGGCGCCACTAGGTAGTGCGCCACTACTAACTTATAGGTGCGCCACCCTTGACACATCCTTATATTAGGTGCGCCACTGCTAAGTCTGGGGTGGAGCTGAATCATAAAATAAATATAGCAATGGCGCATGGTTGTTGTGGTGCGCCACTAGTATTTTCATAGCAGTGGGGCACCTGTTTTTGGTGCGCCACTGCTATATAGCAGTGGAGCACCACTAGAGGGGTGCGCCACTACTAGTGATCTTACGGCACCATTTGAGAAATCCTTTACTATCCATATATGTCATTAATAACAAAATACAATTAAAATATTTCTATTTTTGAGCTAATTCCATAAAATGAACAAGAGATGTTTCAAGTATGGTTTCACTAACATTTTGGTATAGAAGAGATATGACATATTGCATATAAGGGTTATACATGATTTTCCAAGCTTTCCATTAAAAAATATTTACGATTCACATGTGTTTCAATTATTTTGCTTTGTTTTCAGAAATTTTTCAGTACATTTAAAAAAACAATTTTTTATATATCTTTGAGCTAATTCCATAAAATATCTTGTTCACGAAATATTTTATTGAAATTCTGAAATATAATTAAACTATTATAACATAAAATATATAACTGGATTATGTGTGAATCATATTTATGTGAAAAAACAGAAATAATTGGAGTATATGTGAAAAATGAACTAAAATTCTAAAAAAAATCTAAAAAATTATGTAAACCCATACGTAGACAAATATCTTGTTCGTTTGATTTGGGTTGGTCATAGAAATTTGAAGAATATTTTATTGAAATTTGGAAAATACCTTAACTGAAGTATGGGTGAAAAATGAACTAAACTTATTTTTAAAAATTTATACTAATCATAATTTCAAAATTTGTAGCGAAAAAAAGTACTCTAAATAGATTTTAGTGTAATATGGGATTATTAGCTAGCTGTTGTGGAGTCGGCGTAATAAGCCAAGAGAGAGAAGGTGCATGCAAAGGGACAAAGGCACGTGGGTGGGGCCTACGTAGGAGCAGAAAATAACACAATGAACGCATACACAAGAATACATAGATGTGGTAGACCTGTACTAGATCAGCTGGCACCACATGATTGGTTGCTGGGAGTCCGGTAGTTACCGGCTCCGTTAGAAGTGACTATCCGCCTACAAGACCACATCTGTTGTGTGTACATGCCGCAGCCTACCAAGCTAACTCGACCAAACACATGCATGAACAAAACTTAAACATGATAAACTACTAAACAACAAGGTTAGCTCCAACAATCACCCCCTTAACCTTGTTGGCTTATTCTTCTCTTGAAGCCAATGGACGTCGATATCGCCGCTGCAACTCGGAGATGGCCGCCGATGCCATCTTGTCGTGCCGATTGCTGCCGTTGCCGCTGGCCTCGCCGAGGGACGCACCTCCTAAGCCTTCACCACGAGCGTGCCGCCGTGACATGCTCGTTGACTCGTGCTTGCCGCCAGTGACGCAGCTCGCCAACGACTCGCCTTCTTGTTCGCCACCGGTGCCGCACCTTGCCGGCGACTTGCCTCCATGTTCGCCACCGGTGCCGCAACTCGCCGGTGACTCCCTCCATGTTGCCGCCGATGACGCACCTTGTCGACGACTCGGACATGGACGATGAACTTCTCGGGGTAATGGCCTCCGCACCTTGGCCATCACCTCCTTGCCGCCGATGACGCAACTTACCGGGCAGCATACCTTCCTCCATCGCTCGTGACGCAGCTTGACGATGATGGAGACTCCAACCTCGATCGCATGAGGCTCTGATACCAAGTGTAAGAGCTGCACCTTGCAGCTCTCGCTCTTCTTCCACCTAGAAATGATAGTTTTGGCCCGAGGAGGAAGAAGACGCACGTACACTAGATACAATGAACACACAGAGTTTCAGCACACGCACTTGTGCTCCTTTTCTCTTGTTCTCTCTTGGCAAATGCAGCTGATTACATGGGCTTTTAAAGGGAAACATGCACTCACGGGCAAGCCACACACCGGCTTGATCCGATCTCTACGCACCACTACGCCACTAACCACACACACGCGTATCAGCTTGAGTCACTCTCAAGTCTGCAGAACATAACAACGGAACACTACGCACGTCCTCAACTGACTGCATCCGCTTCCGGCTGATGCTGATCTGCCCGCATGACTCAGCGCTTGGACTCCACGGAGCTAACTCATCCCTGCAGACTAGATCAACGGCACACACACACTTTTGTGCCATTGCTATACATGCATGGTGTCATGCGATCGCTCACAACTTGGCACGACTAATCTGCCATACATGCACTCCCTAATCTACATGCTCTTATTCCTAATCAGCTAAACCACTACTGGCTTCTACGTACACGCATGATCACATCTATATGCAAGTACACTGCCGCAGCCTAGCAGTAGGACACAACTAAATGCATGAATCTTAAACATGATAAATAGCTAATCAACAAGGTTAACTCCAACAAACAGGGCGACCAGGTTTTCGTCGCGGTGAGCGCAGTCAACCCCTTGAAGAAGCCATCGGCGATGGAGGTGAAGCTGTTGTTGTTGATGAGGATGACGAGCGAGGCGAGACCAGCGAGCGAGGGCAGCTCGCCGGTGAGCCTGTTGGAGAAGACCTCCAGGCGCCTGAGTTCGGTGAGGTTGTGGACCTCAGGCGCCAGCGTCCCCGTCAGGACCTTGAGCCCGACCTAGACAGCGGTGATGGCGGCCGTCGGAGTTGCAGGGGTCGGCGGAGGAAGTTGAGGAGAGAAGGGGAAATGGATCCCGGGGGCGGCACTCTTTTTTGGATGAGCACCACGCTGTGGAGAGGACTGGAGTCACGGATGTGATGCGGAGCAGCCGCCACGGCCATTGCAGATCTTGCGGCCATAGACAACTGGCACGGTGGCGGCGGAGCAAATGCTCGAATCTTGTCCGCGCCGAGAGCATCAGGAATTTGAGGAGAGAGGGGAAAATGCAGCCGCGGAGCCTCGCTCTGTTTGGCAGCATCCCTACGGACGCGGATTTGTGCAGGACCTTATGGCGCCCAGACTCTATCTCTCACCATCCATTGCATCAAGATTGGTGATTCGTTTTTGCAAAAAAATCCTACGTTTTGCCAGATTCATATCTAGCGGTCCTTGTTGTTTAAAAAGTTCTTCACAAATTTCTTATGTGGATCCATTGTTGTCATCTGAAGATCTTCCAAATTTGGACGGTGAAAAAGGATCTTCACAAAATGCAGTGTGTATCCATATATCCCTGTATAAGTAACTTTTTTTCACAACAAAAAATTCATGAAAAATCATAAGAAACCATTGGATACATTTATTTCGACCACAGATCTCTATAAAGTTCTACATGGATCTTCATAAGAAACCAGATTTAGCATGAATATCTAGATCCATGAAAAAAGTATCCACGACAAACCAAGTGCTGGATCCATTACAAACAAGTGTTGGATCCATTTGTTAAAGCAAGATCCTAACAACCACTAGATCCAATCAATTCAACGGATCCTAACAAGATCCTAACAAGAGAAAGAAAATGAAAAAAATGGATCTCAGGGGCGCAGGAGGAGGTCCAAGACGCCGGCCAGACGCTCGGCGTGTCCCTCAGGGGCGGCGGAGGCGACTCGTCAACGGCGGCGAACCGCAACAGCAGCAACGGCGGCCGACGGCGTGCGGCGTGCGGTGTCGTGCCGGCCCGGCGCGAGGCGGCGGCGACGAAGAATCAGCCCCGTCGCCGCCGCCGGCGACCTTGCCGGCCACGAGGAGGATGGGCGGCACACCGGAGGATGGGGGGCAGTCCGGCCGGCGGCGACGAGCAGGGCCGCGGAGGGGAGAAGGAAGGCGGCGGCTGGGGAGATTTGGGGGAAGTTTTTTAGGGTTCATCCCGATTTGGGCCTTTTATACAGGCATCTCCCCAGGATTGCTTCCGAATTAAAAAAGGTAGAGGGGCCTTTTTACAAAACCGCTGCGCGCGAATCTCCTCCTGTACCAGACGGGTGGGATTGAGTCCGGGCGCCATAACGTCCGCTCGATCGAATATTCGCATCCCTACCTCCTGCTAGGTCTGGACATGGGACAACACCTAACCTAGTGCAGCGGGCTGTACGGAGGAAAGCCGGAAGAAAAGGAGAGTGAGGTGAATAAATCGCCGGAGGCAAACAAAATGTCTACAGAAGCACGAATCTCAAGAAAAAATGAACGGTACATAATACACCCACACCCATGCTTGGGTGTACAAAATCCACACTCGAAGGAAAGTCTAGGAACTTTTTTTTTGTGGATTTTTTCTTTGGATTTGGATCTAGAACAGGGAAGAAAATAACATCAAGTGATATATCTAAACTACTAGAGGCAAGATCTGAAGATATGATGGACAAACAAAGATTTGATGGAAAAAACAAGGGGAAAAACAGATCCTACCATGTTAACGAAAGCTCTGATATCACATGATATGCACCGACTTCGGGGAAGAGGTGCTTGATGATTTGGCCCGATCTTCACGCAGTAGGATCAATGATAGAAAGGAGATAACTAGCTTCAAGAAGCCAAAAACGAAAATAAGAGATTATGACCGGGTGGAGAGGATGCCAACCGTAGCCTGCAATCCGAACAATCGCCTATCCACAGTCCGCGAAGTAGCCCACACAACCACGCTCAAGTCGTGGAGCACGAACTAGGTGCAATCCGCAAGAGAGTCACGAACTCTAATCCACACAACCACGCTTAAGTCATGGAGCACAAATTAGGTGCAAATCCGCGAGGAACCACGAGAATAAGGGTAGCAAGGTCTCTCCAACTCAGGATGAGCTTTGTCTGTGTTCTGAGTATGAAGTGGCTAAAAGTCCCCACAAGAGGAAGCACTAGGGTATTTATACTAAGGGACAACCCCCTAGTTAGGTATGAAAAGAGGTGAGGTAAATAACCAGCTTGAGGGTGAAAAACATCCTGAAAGGATAGTCAACTTGAGGGGTTATTGAGAGACTTCTCGGGAATTCGCGAAACTTTAACAGCCTGAACACCTTCCACTAAAATAGCAATAACTTTGGCTCCAGAACTCGAAATGATGTGAGACTTTTTTGTTGGAAAGATAATTTGATGGAGCTTCTTTTGGTATAGCCCGCTGGCCCCGTCTCTCCAGTATATGGCGTTGCCATGACGAAAGTTTAGAGCCATGACGAAAGTTTAGAGGCAAAACTGGTGGCAGCAGATTTCTTCGAGACTTGTGTTGATGTCTTGAAACTTGTTGTTGGTGACTTTGTTCTTTATTATTGTGGGCAACCTTCAACCTTGTTCCTGAATACAAACAATGACAAAGTGGATGAAGGCATATCCATCTCATTAAGGTAGGTAGTACAAGATAAACTTAGGTTAGCGTTCACCTGATCACTTATTTGTTTTGCGCGACTTCTTGTGATAGGTCCATTGATGTTTTGTGCGTTGTTGATGGCTGGAATGTCCTCATCAAGTAGCGGCCCGGATCTGCCTGTCTGCAGATTGATCGTTGCCGGCAGATGGTTGTGGGCTGTGCTCTTATCTTGGCGTTGTGTGGGTGCCCTCTTCTGGTTTTTCCAGATCTGGGGCAGGTCCTGCTGGTCGAGGCGTTTTGTATGTACATTTAGACATTTTATGTTGGTATATAAATTTTCAAAAAAAAAATAAATTATGCGGCTCGTATAAAAAAGACAAATTTTGATGATGTAACACGACTACATATTGCATATTTTTTTTTGTCTTTTTTGTACACGCAACACAAAATGTTGTTTTTCCACGAAAACTTATGTACGAACATAGAAAGTCACGATGTACACCAAACATTTTATATCAATTTTTTTGACATTTTTTAAATATTTTGTATAACGTGAGCCAAAAGACCACCTCCAGATACTACGGAGTACTACTTTACAAGAGGAAGTATACACATCACGTGACCCGTGTACGAAACATAATCGTGATCTAACCTCTATTCCTCAGCGCTAATCCGTGGTTCCGCTCACAATAGCTGTTTAAGGCTGCAGGGTAAGGATCAATTTATACGATAGTTTGATTGGAGTCCAAACAAAATTACAGATAAACTTCCGAGTCAATTTGTACTCGTTTCCAAAGAGCCCTGTTTAACATAAACTCCTTGTTTAAATCCTTGTCCACATGTGTGAGGCATGCGTGTAGCAAAGTTCTCAGGTTAACAATGACACGGTTGTAAACCAATTCCAAATAGTATTATTTCCGGTTGCATATTTCCACTAATTATACTGTTTCTTAGGACTATCTTCGCAAGCATAAGTCCCAACGGGAAATAGCACTTGCGTTGCACTTCCAAGTACTATTATTATTACTAGAACAATACCCGCGCTTCGCTGCGAAAAGGTAAATTTTATAGATTTTAAAATAGAAAAAAAAATCTCTAGCAACATGGCATAGTTAAATTGTATTCCTAATGTCCCTAAAAAAGGATGTTAAAGGTTTCGTCTAAATTCATATTTACCTGCACACTAAATAATATGTACGCATATCTAAATTTGGATAAATTAACGTTAAAAATCCATATATATCTTGAAAAGATTTTGCCGACGAACCTCCCAACACAGCTTGGTTGGCTCCGTCCTGAACTAAGGAATTATGATGGAGGCATATGCGTGTGCCAAGTGCAAAGACTACAAGTCGACGTTGGAAGCGAGTCACTTTTCTTCTCGATTGGAACCAAATTTAGGAAATGAAAAAAATACATGTTATACCAATGCGTACAACTAAGGGACTTCTTATCTTTACTATTAAACGGCAATACGACAATATTGTACTCATCTAGCAAATAATTAAAGAACATTCAAATATATATATGGGCTTCCAGGCAATTTTACTCTTTCATGTGTATTCTATCGTAAAGGCGATCAATAAATACTTATGAAAACAACTTGCAATTCTTCAGCGGCTATGCCATCCAAATCTCTATCAGTTAGTTATACATGCTCCTGGTCCACTGCATAAGAGCATCTCCAACAGGTGCTATAACCGAGATGTATCTAAAAAAGTGACTGATTTAGCATGTGAGCACAAATTGATGCTCCAACAGGTGCTGTAACCGGCGCTGTAAAATAGAGCTTGGGACAAAAACGCTATATCGTGCACTATATCTACCGCATCAGAAAGAGCGCGCGGTATAAGTCGCGCGCAGAAATAACTACTCATTTTTACAGCTCTATAATTTAAAGCTTCTATTGAAAATAAATATGGCATCATGCGCAAAACATGAATGGCACGCTCTAAAGTGTTTTTATAAGCGCTAAGCGCACGTTGGAGACGGTCTAAAGCGCACACCGTGATCTATCTACCAGCAAGACCATTATCTTTTTTCCTTCTCTAACAATGAGACTCTTGCCCGTACAGTGACCACAGTGATTCGCATGCCATGGTCTTGAAGGTACCATCGTGAGGGCAAGAGTATGACACTGTCTCTGATTTGGAAAGGTAGAGGGCAGAGGTAAGCAAGGTAACTACGTCTGTACCTAAGCCGTGCATGGTCCGGATTCGCTACGTCTGTACCTAAGCCGTGCATGGTCCGGATTCACGACGTACGACGTACCAGACCTCAAGCAATTTAATAGTAAAGATAACTTGTGCATAACAATTTTCACAATAAACCAATTGTGTTCGGATTCAGCAAACAAACATTGAGGTATTCTGATATTGAATAAACTGAACTTTGGATATAGTTTTTTTCTCTTTTTTTCCCCCGAATTGGGAGCATGCCCGGCCACTGCATCAGTCGATGCACATAGCCTTTTTCATTTATTTTAGTGTTTCAAAGGTTCAAGAGTTTACAATCATGAATCAGATAAGGTTGAGACATGTATGAACCATCTAAAATTGAAAAGTAACATATAGCTATCCATTATCCATAAGCACCCGCTGATCCATCAGGAGAAGGTAAGGCTATTGTTTTATCCAATGCAACTCGTCGAATAACCTGCAAAAAGTTAGTTCTCTTTTATTTATTAAAAACACAATCATTCCTACTTGTCTACATGAACCAACATAAAGCTGATATACCAATCCGTATCCTAGCTATATCATTTTATCTACCCATTAAATAAGTTACCAAATATATTAGTAATATTAGCAGGTGGGGTTATATTATAGGTTAGATAAATCACATGCCAAATAATTTTAGCAAAAGGATATGAAAGGAATAAGTGTTGTACAGTTTCTAAAGAATCACCAAAACAACACTTTTGACACCTATTTCAATTACATTTGGCCAAATTATCTATAGTGAGCAACACTGAGTTATTAAGAAACCACATGAAAATTTTAATTTTGAGAGGAATTTTCAACTTCCATAAGTATTTATGTACAAAACTAGTATGACTATTCATTAAGTCAAGGTACATAGATTTAACCGTGAATATTCCCGAGCCAGTAAGTTTTCAAATAAATTTGTCCAGGTTATTAGACAATCGCCCGTCATTAGCTGTTGGCACAAATAAATCCATTGATCCCATTTATACTCAAGAAAACTCATTCTAAAACTGATATTTAGCGAGTTCAGGCCAACACATTGGTACCAAAACATTTGTCCACTGCACTATATTATATAAAGTTGTTATTTCTGTGCTAAGGAAGTATCACCTAGCCAAATGTCGGCCTAATCACAAAATCTTACCACCCGTATGTGACACAAATCGGAAGAGCATTGTGGAACTATTTTACATAGCTTAAGATCAATCACTCACTCACTTAGGGGATGACGAGTCGCTTCTCCCCTCTTCCCGGTAAATATACACTCACGACTCACGACTTACATGACGACGCAGCTGGCAGCGGCCGAGGAGCCCACGGCGCTGGCATAGCCGGCGATCGTCGCGGCAGCTTCGATGTCGCCGGCTCCAGCGTCACTGTTGTTATTCACGACAGTGACATGGGGCGCATAAGTGGGCGGCGGGTAGTATGTCGGTGCCAGCAGGTAGAAGTTAGGATCGTTGTTACAGTAGCTCGGCAACGCGGTGTAGTATGTCGGCGCTGTTATAAACGCGACAAGTTATAACGAAGAACGAAAAGGAAATCACAGTGGGAGACACAAGATTTTAATGTGGAAAAACTCTGTAACACATAAGGGAAAAAATCACGGACGCTAGCCAGCAAAAATTCACTATATCAGGAAGTATTTACAAACTTCACTATGATGACGATCCGTACCGCAGGGAGGGGGCAAACCCCCCCCCCCCCCAACACCCAGGCATCCCTGTAGGGAACATCGTTATGGGCTAACACCTCCACTTCGTTTCGGGCCAAGCCTATCGGCGACGTGTCTCACTTCGCTCTATCGTTAGCCTTCTTACTGAATTTGGATCACACGAGTAGCGTGAATTTCAACAATCTACTGAACAAACAAAGAAAACACTTGTTGGTGCTAACAACCACTTGGGTTTAACAGTTATACCAACCAAGTTCGAGCAAAGCTCAAACTTGGCAACATGAACCGGCTTTTTCATCATTCGGCATGATTATCATGAGTACTAATTTTGCATACCTTCGTTTATCTTTTGCAACAATATCGCGAACATAATGGTACTTGACATCAATGTGCTTTGTCCTCTCATGGTACATTTGATTTTTAGTAAGGTATATGACACTTTGGCTGCCCCAAAACAAGTTAATGTAAAAATCATCTCCACAACTCTCAGCATACAAACCTTTCAACCAAAAAAATTCATTACAAGCTTCAACAATAGTCATATATTCTGACTTTGGGCAACAACAGGTTGTAATATTGCCTTCCAACTCACAACACATCCACCAACAGTGGACATATAACCTGTGAGGGACATCCTCTTATCCAAGTCGGAAGCAAAATCTAAATCCACATAGCCTGTGAGTCCCTCATCGGTCTTTACAAACTTCAAGCAGGGTTTGGATGTGCCACGAAGGTACCTGGAAATCCACTGAACAATTTTCCAATATTATTTACTAGGATTAGCCATATATCGACTGACCAAACTGATAGCATACGATAAATCATGGCGATAACAAACCAACAGAAGTAGAATATGAAACTCGTGACATGAACTTAATATCTCTATTAGTGCTAGGATATTGCAATGCTCACAATTTGAAATCAGGAGCAATATGTGTACTAACAGACTTTGCATCATGCATATTAAAACAAGAAAGAATTTTATTAATGTAATTTTGCTGACTAAGAAATACTACACTACACTGGTAGAAAAACGGCCATTGGTCGCGGTTCGCAACTGCCATTAGTCGCGGTTGCGCAACCGCGACCAATTATGCGCGACTAAAGCCCCCCCCTTTAGTCGCGGTTCCTTACGAACCGCGACTAAAGGCCCGTCCACGTGGGCGGCAGGGCGAGCGCCGGGCGGAGGACCTTTAGTCGCGGTTCTTCTGGCCAGCCGCGACTAAAGGCCTCCGCAGGTTTAGGGTTTTACCCCCCCCCCACCCCAAACCTGGTTTCTTTTTAATTTGTATTGTTTTATTTCTTTTGGGTTTTAATTTTGAAGGAGTTTCACATATTCTACGGTACTACATATATACATGCATATGAATGTACAATTTCAAACAAATTTGAAATTAGAATCAAAAAGAATTCAAGAGGAATATACAATATATATTAAATATCGGATGACCATATACAATTTTGAACAAGTTTCCATCCATAATTTAGTGCATATGAAGTTCTACGTCCTCTACGTAGTGTTCTCCTCTAGGATCGATGACTTCCCTCGCGAACCATCCAGCTAGTTCCTCTTGAAGTGGTCGGAAGCGAGCTTCGGACTAAGCGTCTTCCGGAGGTTATTCCTCTTGATGTTGGTCTCATCCGACTGGTCCCGCTCATTGGTGTATCTCCGGATCCTCTCACAAACATAGTATCCACATAGATTGGTCCCCGGTGGCTGAATATCCCCAGGTCCCGAGCACTCGCCCTTCTAAATTGTAGCTCTTTTTTGAATTCACCGACCTTTTGATCTACGAACCGTCTCCAAACTCTACGAGGCAAAGAGAATTAAATGAACAAGAGAGTTATTAATTAGTTACTTGATATTAGGAAATGAACGAAATAGGCCGATCGATATAGAGCGCAAATGAATGAAAATAATTACTTTTGCATCATTTTTCTCATGTCGGCCCAAAGCGCCGCATCCATATTCAGAGAGTCGTGGATGAGAACTGTGGAGGTGTGAAATTGAATTACCATCAGAATCCAGTGGAACCTGCGGACACGATACATGCACAGTCATGCATAACTCATCGATTAGCCACATATCATGCATGGAGTAAACAAAAGAGAATGTGCTCAAGACGAAACACTCACCCAAAATGGTAAGGAAATAGAATATCACTTTTGAGTTCCTGTTTTCTAAGAAACCGCCACGAGTCTTCCTCCACGTCGGCGGGGTGGTGTTCTAACACATATGAATTAATGATGTGTGGGTCAATGAACCCAACATCATGGATGTTCCTTATTCGCATTTCCCGCTTCTTCATTCTGCATAATAGCGTACACAACAAGATAGTTAGGACAATATATATATATATATATATATATATATATAGTGCAGGCAATGAACGAGATGGGGTAGAAATTAATAAATCACTTACAGAACGTAGCAACTGATGATAGATTTGTCGAGGTCGCGCAGATTGAACAAGCTGGAACAATTCACTCCGATGAATTGTTATATAGTAATGTTTGAAGTGATGCTCATATCTAACTTCCGCATAAATATAGTCTTTGGTGTTTTTAAGTTTTATGTAACCCTTGTACCAATTTAGCGAGACCTTTCATTTGTCGAGGTAGATCCTCTTCCTGCGCGGGCTCGACGAGAGGGCCATTCTTCACATATGTAAATACTACGTCCTTCATTGGCGCCTCATCAAGGCCTAACAGTGCACGAAGAGTGATACCTAAGGTGGCCGCTTGTTCTATGGCACTCGTTACAGTCAATCCATGTGCTGCCGCAGCTGCTATGATATCGGGGACATCCGGACCGGCGGCTTGCACTATGATCGGGGCGATCGATTGTTTACTTTGTTCCCCGAGCTGGGCAACTTCTTTCCCCCTTTCTAATTTTTTCTCGGCCTCCTCCAAGGCTTTCTTCTCCTGCTTCTCCGCCAACTCTTGGTTCCTCTTGAACACCAGTGCTTGCCTACGAAGTTCACGTGCATAGTCGTCAGGCAGATTCTTTGCGGCTTGGGACGGTGTGTTCAAAAATGACTTAGCCCACTTCTTTTGCTCATCAGAAAATACTGGCTTGGGCTCGGGCTCTATTTTCTTCTTGCAGCTCGCCTTCCATTTCTCTAAATCAGCAGCCGCGCCCGCCTCGACTTCCTCGGCACTACATTCCCAAGGCCTCGTGGGGAGAGGCTTCAGTGATGGCTCCGGTACCTTTGTTTTCTTAGGTACGTAAGGGTCCGGGTTAATAATCCAGGACTGTTGCTTCTGCTTCTTCGCCGGAGGTGGATTGGGGGGCGGCGTGCGCACCCGCCGGGGGCGGACTAGGGGCGGCGGCTGCTTACCCGCCGGAGGTGAATTGGGGGCGGCGTCGGCCCTCGTGAAGGAGGTGTAGGTGAAGCACCACCACCACCGCCGCCACCGCCGCCACCACCACCACCGTAGGGGGTGGACTTGTTGGCGCCTCGCCCGGAAACTTGATAAACTTCTTCCGCCATAGAATGAGCTGGCGGTTGACATCTCCAAGTCTTGTCGCCCCTTCAGGTGTAGCAATGTCAATGTCCAGGTCCTCAAACCCTTGGACTATGTCCTCCACCGTGACACGAGCATAGCCATCTTGAATGGGGTTGTTGTGGTGGAGTGCTCCAGGTGGTTGATGACCCACAAGTATAGGGGGTGTATCGTAGTATCTTCGATAAGTAAGAATGTCGATCCCAACGAGGAGCAGAAGGTGTTGACAGACAGTTTTGATGAAGGATTCACTGTAAATGCTCACAGACAAGTATTCGGGGGTTTTGATGTAACAGATGAATAAAGTACAAGTAAGTAAAATGCGAGAGAAATAATTGCAGCGAGTGGCCCAATCCTTTTTAGCACAAAGGACAAGCCGGTTTGTTTACTTATAATGACCAAACGTTCTCGAGGACACATGGGAATTTAGTCTAGTGCTTTCGCTACATATAGCTGATTAATCTTCATTGTTTTGATAAGTGTTGTGTGGGTGAACCTATGCTAATGTACCGCCCTTCCTAGGACTAATACATACTTGTGATTATACCCCTTGCAAGCATCCGCAACTACAAGAAAGTAATTGTTATCACCAGATTTTGGCTAAATCAGGAGGTGGGCCGCGATCAAGATGGGCT
>NC_061508.1:310143431-310275766 GCF_022539505.1 Lolium rigidum | reverse complement strand
ATTAAAGAGGAGTCCATTATCTCGTTGTCTATGTTGTCCCGGTATGGATGTTCTAAGTTGAGAATAATCAAAAGCGAGAAATCCAATGCGAGCTTTATCCTTAGACCTTTGTACAGGCGGCATAGAGGTACCCCTTTGTGACACTTGGTTGAAACATATGTTATGCAATGATAATCCATGTTAATCCAAGCTAATTAGGACAAGGTGCGAGCACTATTGGTATATCTATGCATGAGGCTTGCAACTTATAGGATATCTTATACATAACACATATGATTTATTACTACCGTTGACAAAATTGTTTCTATGTTTTCAAAATGAAAAGCTCTAGCACAAAAATAGTAATCCATGCTTCCTCTCGCGAAGGGCCATTCTTCTACTTTATTGTTGAGTCAGCTTACCTATTCTTTCTATCTTAGAAGCAAACACTTGTGTGAACTGTGTGCATTGATTCTTACATGTTTACCTATTGCACTTGTTATATTACTTTGTGTTGACAATTATCCATGAGATAAACATGTTGAAGTTGAAAGCAACCGCTGAAACTTATATCTTCCTTTGTGTTGCTTCAAAGCTTTCTACTAAGAATCTATTGCTTTATGAGTAACTCTTATGCAAGTCTTATTGATGCTTGTCTTGAAAGTACTATTCATGAAAAGTCTTTGCTATATGATTCATTTGTTTACTCATTGTCTTTACCATTGCTTCAATCGCTGCATTCATCTCATATGCTTTACAATAGTATTGATCAAGATTATGATAGCATGTCACTTCAGTAAATTATCTTTGTTATCGTTTACCTACTCGAGGGCGAGTAGGAACTAAGCTTGGGGATGCTTGATACGTCTCAAACGTATCTATAATTTCTTATGTTCCATGCTACTTTTATGATGATACTCACATGTTTTATACACACTTTATGTCATTATTATGCATTTTCCTGACACTAACCTATTGACGAGATGCCGAAGAGCCGCTTGTTGTTTTCTCGCTGTTTTTGGTTTCGTAAATCCTACAAAGGAAATATTCTCGAATTGGACGAAATCAACGCCTAGTGGTCTTATTTTTCCACTGAAGCTTCCGTAAGACCGAAAGGGATACGAAGTGGGGCGACGAGGCGCCGACACCACAGGCCGCGCGGCCAGGTGGGGCTCGCGCCGCCCTATGGTGTGGGGCCCTCGTGTCGCCCTCCGACTCCGCCCTTCCGCCTACTTAAAGCCTTCGTCGCGAAAACCCCAGCACCGAGAGCCACGATACGGAAAACCTTCCGAGACGCCGCCGCCGCCAATCCCATCTCTGGGGATTCAGAGATCGCCTCCCGCACCCCGCCGGAGAGGGGAATCATCTCCTGAGGTCTCTTCATCACCATGATCGCCTCCGGATCGATGTGTGAGTAGTTCACCCTCGGACTATGGGTCCATAGCAGTAGCTAGATGGTTGTCTTCTCCTCATTGTGCTATCATGTTAGATCTTGTGAGCTGCCTATCATGATCAAGATCATCTATTTGTAATGCTACATGTTGTGTTTGTTGGGATCCGATGAATATTGAATACTATGTCAAGTTGATTATCAATCTATCATATATGTTGTTTATGTTCTTGCATGCTCTCCGTTGCTAGTAGAGGCTCTGGCCAAGTTGATACTTGTAACTCCAAGAGGGAGTATTTATGCTCGATAGTGGGTTCATGCCTCCATTGAATCTGGGACAAGTGACGTAAAGTTCTAAGGTTGTGGATGTGCTGTTGCCACTAGGGATAAAACATCAATGCTTTGTCTAAGGATATTTGTGTTGATTACATTACGCACCATACTTAATGCAATTGTCTCGTTGTTTGCAACTTAATACCGGGAAGGGGTTCTGATGATAACTCGAAGGTGGAACAAAATCCCGAGGTTTTTCCCGAAAGTTGGATTTCGCACAAAAACGAGACACTGAGAATCGTTCTCGCTGAAAACAGCGTTATTTCGTGTTACTTGCATCCAAAATACACAAATTAGAGGCAAAACAATAGCAAAAGTGTTCGGGAAAGTGGATACGTTTTGGACGTATCAAGTACTTAGTGCAATTGTCTGTTGTTTGCAACTTAATACTGGAAGGGGTGCGGATGCTAACCCGAAGGTGGACTTTTTAGGCATAGATGCATGCTGGATAGCGGTCTATGTTCTTTGTCGTAATGCCCTAAGTAAATCTCATAGTAGTCATCATGATATGTATGTGCATTGTTATGCCCTCTCTATTTGTCAATTGCCCAACTGTAATTTGTTCACCCAACATGCTATTTATCTTATTGGAGAGACACCACTAGTGAACTGTGGACCCCGGTCCATTCTTTTACATCTGAAATACAATCTACAACAATCATTGTTCTCTGTTGTTCTTTGCGAGCAAACATCATTCTCCACACCATACGTTTAGTCCTTTGTTTACAGCAAGCCGGTGAGATTGACAACCTCACTGTTAAGTTGGGGCAAAGTATTTTGATTGTGTTGTGCAGGTTCCACGTTGGCGCCGGAATCCCTGGTGTTGCGCCGCACTACACTCCTTCACCAACAACCTTCACGTGGCCTTCATCTCCTAATGGTTCGATAACCTTGGTTTCTTACTGAGGGAAAACTTGTTGCTGTACGCATCACACCTTCCTCTTGGGGTTCCCAACGGACGTGTGCTTTACCGTCACAAACAACTCTTTTTCTGGCGCCGTTGCCGGGGAGATCAAGACACGCTGCAAGGGGAGTCTCTCACATCCAATCTCTTTACTTTGTTTATTGTCTTGCTTTATTTTATTTTCTGTCTTGTTTGATTTCTGTATATCAAAAACACAAAAAAATTAGTTACTTGTTTTACTTTACTTAATTCAGTTTGCTTTACTTATTTTTATTACTGTTAAAATGAATACTCCTGATAACACTAAGTTGTGTGATTTCACTAGCACAAATGATAATGATTTCATATGCACTCCTATTGCTCCACCTACTACTACAGCAGAATTTTATGAAATTAAACCTGCTTTACTAAATCTTGTTATGAGAGAGCAATTTTCTGGTGTTAGTACGTGCTTCTGCCCATCTTAATAATTTTGTTGAACTTTGTGAAATGCAAAAGTATAAGGATGTAGATGGGGACATTATAAAACTGAAATTGTTTCCTTTCTCCTTAAGAAGAAGAGCTAAAGATTGGTTGCTATCTTTGCCTAAGAATAGTATTGATTCATGGACTAAATGTAAAGATGCTTTCATTGGAAGATATTATCCTCCTGCTAAAATTATATCTTTGAGAAGTAGCATTATGAATTTTAAGCAAGTGGATAATGAACATGTTGCCCAAGCATGGGAAAGAATGAAATCTTTGGTAAAGAATTGTCCTACCCATGGACTGACTACTTGGATGATCATCCAAACCTTTTATGCAGGATTAAATTTTTCTTCGAGGAACCTATTGGATTTAACTGCTGGAGGTACTTTTATGTCCATCACTTTGGGTGCCGCAATAAAGCTTCTTGATGATATGATGATCAACTACTCTGAATGGCACACTGAAAGGACTCCCCAAGGTAAGAAGGTAAATTCTGTTGAAGAAACCTCCTCCTTGAGTGATAAGATTGATGTTATTATGTCTATGCTTGTTAATGGTAGATCTAATGTTGATCCTAATAATGTTCCTTTAGCTTCATTGGTTGCTCAAGAAGAGCATGTTGATGGAACTTCATTAAAAGTAATAATTTCAACAACAATGTTTATAGGAATAATTTTGGTAACAACTATAGGCCATATCCTTCTAATAATGGTAACGGTTATGGTAATTCTTATGGTAAATCTTACAACAATAGTAGGAGTGTACCCTCTGGTCTTGAATTCATGCTTAAATAATTTATTAGTACACAAACTGCCTTTAACAAATCTGTTGAGGAAAAACTTGGTAAAATTGATGTTCTTGCTTCTAAGGTTGATAGTCTTGCTGCTGATGTTGATCTTTTAAAACTGAAAGTTATGCCCAATGAAACTAAAGATATTAAGTCATTTGCTACAGCAAACGCTATCCAAGTTCGAATTAATAACAATATTAGAATGATGGCTGAATTGCATGCTAGGTGGGAAAGAGAAGAAAAACTAGCTAAAGAGAATAATGTAGCTAAAGTTTGGACTATTACCACCACTAGTAATGTTGATGCTTCACATGTTGCTAAACCTCCTACTATCAATGGTAAAATAATTGGTGTTGGCAATGTTTCTACTTCTAATACAAAGCATGCAAAATTGCCTGAAACTGCTGAAACTGTTTGTGATAAAAGTGCTGGAATTTTTCAGAGTATTGGGGACAATGATCCCATTGCTTTAGATCATAATGGTTTTGATTTTGGTAATTGTCATATCTCTGAAGTTATTAAGTTCTTGCAAAAACTTGCTAGAAGTCCTAATGCTAGTGCTATAAACTTGGCCTTTACAAAACATATTACAAATGCTCTCATTAAAGCTGGAAGAGGAATTAAAACTTGAAGCTTCTATTCCTAGGAAGATGGTTGGGAGCCCATCATTAAAATCAAGGTCAATGATTTTGATTTTAATGCTTCATGTAATCTTGGTGCAAGTATTTCTGTTATGCCTAAGAAACTCTATGATATGCTTGACTTGCCACCATTGAAATATTGTTATTTGGATGTTAATCTTGCTGAAAATGTTAAGGAAATCGGTAATCGTTAACTGCTCGGTCGGCTTGGGAGCAGCGATTAATCGGAATTCGGATGATTAACTGATTTAATCGGTCAGCTATTAATCGGTGCAACATACACAAGTTAGCACTTAAAAGTAGTTTATATAAGAAAAATAATAGTATATGAGCCTCTATATGAGCCTTTATATGCATGGCCCTACTTGTCTAGAGCCTAAAATCTCAGAAAACATGTACTCTTCTCCTCCGTGACCTAATCTTCAAGGTCACGAGCGCATCAGGATCCACTAGCCGAAGTCGCGTTCCTTCCTTCCACTTATTCTCCTGTCACCTCTGAAGTTTATCTTCTCCCACTACCTACCTAGGGTACGACTCCTCTTACACCTCAACCACATAACCTATTGAAGGCATCCTCGAGCTCCTGCACGAGCTCCTGTATCTGAGGTCTGGGAAACTGCGAGCAACTAGTCTAGGAGGGCAAGTAACTAGTCGGCGACAGTGGAAATCGAGCTGCTGGAGGCTGCAATCAAGCGGGAGCTTCGCACAACCTACTTTATTGGGGAGGGGTAGCGTCTGTACTAGCAATATGCATGGGCAATTTTGTAACTTTTTTAACCAAGTGTAGTAGTTAATCGAGAACATATCTAGTAATCCGACTTTCAGTATGATTAATCGGGCTAAAGGATTAACATAAACGATTAATGATAATCGACACGATCAGACCCCTAGTAGCGATTAATCGGCCTAGTAATCGCTGAATCGGCCTAGTTTTTGAACAGTGCTTGCTGATAATTCTATAAAGAAACCATTGGGGAGGATTGATAATGTTCACATTACGGTTAACAATAACCTTGTCCCCGTTGATTTTGTTGTCTTGGATATTGAATGCAATGCATCTTGTCCTATTATTTTGGAAAGACCCTTTCTTCGAACTGTTGGTGCTATTATTGATATGAAAGAAGGAAATATTTAATATCAATTCCCTCTTAAGAAAGATATGGAACACTTCCCTAGAAAGATAATGAAGTTACCTTTTGATTCTATTATTAGAACAAATTATGATGTTGATGCTTCTTCTCTAGATGTTACTTGATTTACACTTTCTGCGCCTAGCTGAAAGGCGTTAAAGAAAAGCGCTTATGGGAGAAAACCCATTATTTTATTTCTGAAATTATTGTTTTATATTTGTCAAGGTGCTTGTTACTACTGTAGCAATACCTTTGTATCTTTACTTTATTGCATTGTTGTGCCAAGTAAAGTCTTTGATAGTAAGGTTGATACTAGATTTGGATTTCTGCGCAGAAACAGATTTCTAGCTGTCACGAATTTGAGTAGATGTCTCTGTAGGAAACTCTAAAAAATCTGCAAAAATTCATGAGTAATCCTCAGATATGTACGCAATTTTCATTCAATTTGAGCTTCTTCATCTGAGCATGTTAAGTGCCTCGAAAAAATTCGTCTTTACGGACTGTTCTGTTTTGACAGATTCTGCCTTTTATTTCACATTGCCTCCTTTACTGTGTTTGAGTGGATTTCTTTACTCCATTAAATTTTAGTAGCTTTGGGTAATGTCCAGAAGTGTTGGGAATGATTGTGTCCTCTCTGAACATGTGAATTTTTGATTATGCACTAACCCTCTAATGAGATTGTTTTGAGTTTGGTGTGGAGGAAGTTTTCAAGGATCAAGAGAGGAGGATGATATAATATGATCAAGAAGAGTGAAAAGTCTAAGCTTGGGGATGCCCCCGTGGTTCATCCCTGCATATTTCAAGAAGACTCAAGCATCTAAGCTTGGGGATGCCCAAGGCATCCCCTTCTTCATCAACAACTTATCAGGTCACCTCTAGTGAAACTATATTTTTATTCTGTCACATCTTATGTGCTTTACTTGGAGCGTCTGTATGTTTTTATTTTTGTTTGTGTTTGAATAAATTCGGATCCTAGCATTCATTGTGTGGGAAAAAGGCACGCTCCGCTTTTTCATATTGAACACTGGTGTTCTTAGTTTTACTTTTAATGTTCATGGCGAAGGTTGAAAGCCGCTTCATTTATTGCTATTTGGTTGGAAACAGAAAATTCTTCATGTGGTAATTGGTATATTGTCTTGAATAATTTGATACTTGGCAATTGTTTTGAGCTCTCAAATAGATCATGTTTAAGTTCTTGCATCATGTAGTTTAAACCTATTAGTGGAGAATTGTTGTAGAGCTTGTTGAAATTTGGTTTGCATGATTGGTCTCTCTAAAGTCGAGATATTTTCTGGTAAAAGTGTTTGAACAACAAGGAAGACAGTGTAGAGTCTTATAATGCTTGCAATATGTTCTTATGTAAGTTTTGCTATACCGGTTCATACTTGTGTTTGCTTCAAACAACCTTGCTAGCCAAAGCCTTGTATTGAGAGGGAATGCTTCTCGTGCATCCAAAACCTTGAGCCAAAACTTATGCCATTTGTGTCCACCATAACTACCTACTATGTGGTATTTTTCTCGCCATTCCAAAGTAAATTGCTTGTGTGCTACCTTTAAAAATTTCATTCCTTGTCTTTGCAATACATAGCTCATGGGAAAGTAGCCTAAAAACTATTGTGGTAATGAATATGTCGCTTATGTATCTTATTTCTTATAAGTTGCTTGTTGAGCGGTAACCATGTTTCTAGGGACGCGCCATCAACTGTTACACCTTTGTTGAATATCATGTGAGTTGCTATGCATGTTCGTCTTGTCTGAAGTAAGGGAGATTTGCCATGAGTTGAATGGTTTGAGTATGCATATTGTTAGAGAAGAACATTGGGCCGCTAACCAAAGCCATGTATCATGGTGGAAGTTTCAGCTTGGACATTAATCCTCAAATCTCTTATGAGAATATTATCTGTTGTTGAATGCTTAAAGCATTAAAGAGGAGTCCATTATTTGTTTTCTATGTTGTCCCGGTATGGATGTCCTCAAGTGGAGATCTATCAAAATCGAGAAATCAAATGCGATTTATCTCCTTGGACCTTTGTACAGGTGGCATAGAGGTACCCCTTTGTGACACTTGGTTGAAACATATGTAATGCAATGATAATCCATGGAAATCCGAGTTAGTTAGGACAAGGTGCGAGCACTATTGGTATTCGATGCATGAGGCTTGCAATTTATAGGAGGTTTTATGCATAACACATATGAATTATTACTACCATTGACAAAATTGTTTCCATGTTTTCAAAATAAAAAGCTCTAGCACATGAGTAATCCCTGCTTCCCCTCGCGAAGGGCCTTTCTTTTACTTTATGTTGAGTCAGTTTACCAACTTCTTTCTATCTTAGAAGCAAACACTTGTGTCAACTGTGTGCATTGATTCCTACATACTTGCTTATTTGCATTCATCATATTACTTTGTGTTGACAATTATCCATGAGATATACATGTTGAAAGTTGAAAGCAACTGCTGAAACTTATATCTTCCTTTGTGTTGCTTCAAAACCTTCTATTAAGAATCTATTGCTTTATGAGTTAACTCTTATGCAAGACTTATTGATGCTTGTCTTGAAAGTACTATTCATGAAAAGTCTTTGCTATATGATTCGAGTTGTTTAGTCATTATCTTTACCATTGCTTTGAATCACTTCATTCATCTCATATGCTTTACAATAGTATTGATCAAGATTATGATAGTAGCATGTCACTTCGAAATTATCCTTGTTATCGTTTACCTACTCGAGGGCGAGTAGGAACTAAGCTTGGGGATGCTTGATACGTCTCAAACGTATCTATAATTTCTTATGTTCCATGCTAGTTTTATGACAATACTCACATGTTTTATATACACTTTATATCATTTTGATGCATTTTCCGGCACTAACCTATTAACAAGATGCCGAAGCGCCAGTTCTCGTTTTCTGCTGTTTTTGGTTTCAGAAATCCTACATAGGAAATATTCTCGGAATTGGACGAAACAAAAGCCCACGGTCTTATTTTCCACGGAGCCTTCCAGAAGTCCGAAGAGGAGACGAAGAGGGGCGACGAGGCGGCCACACCATAGGGCATGGCCGCGCCGCCTTATGGGGTGGGCCCCTCGAGCGTCCCCCGACTCTGCCCCTTCGTCTACATAATCTCTCCGTCGCGAAAACCCTAGTACCGAGAGCCACGATACGAGAAAACATACTGAGACGCCACCGCCGTCAATCCCATCTCGGGGGATTCTGGAGATCGCCTCCGGCACCCTGCCGGAGAGGGGAATCATCACCGGAGGGCTCTACATCACCATGCCCCCCTCCGGAGAGACACCACTAGTGGACTGTGGACCCCGGTCCATTCTTTTACATCTGAAATACAATCTACAACAATCATTGTTCTCTGTTGTTCTTTGCAAGCAAACATCATTCTCTACACCATACGTTTAATCCTTTGTTTACAGCAAGCCGGTGAGATTGACAACCTCACTGTTAAGTTGGGGCAAAGTATTTTGATTGTGTTGTGTAGGTTCCACGTTGGCGCCAGAATCCCTGGTGTTGCGCCACACTACACTCCTTCACCAACAACCTTCACGTGGCCTTCATCTCCTACTGGTTCGATAACCTTGGTTTCTTACTGAGGGAAAACTTGCTGCTGTACGCATCACACCTTCCTCTTGGGGTTCCCAATGGACGTGTGCTTTACCTTCACAAGCAGTGCTGGAGCTATTCCGATGTATCAGCTCATGGTGCTTAGCTTCAACAAGAAGGCGCTGAAATATGTTAACAAGATCTTGCGGAGCTTCCTATGGGCCGGTAGGGCATAGGCCAATGGTGGCCACTGCCATGTCAACTGGTCGAGGGTGTGCCGCCCACTGCGGTTTTGGGGACTAGGGATCCCAGATCTCCCCCGCACTGCCATTAGCCTCTTTTACGCTGGCTATGGAGGATGCAGACTAACTCCCAATGACCTTGGCATGGGCTCGACATGCAGTTCTCGAAGATCAAGCTGGATGCCTTCGCTGCTTCCACTTCTATGGTGGTGGGAAACTGCGAATCCGCTCTCTTCTGGAGGACATATGGCTAGATGGCAAGTCCATCAGGGAGCTAGCGCCGGATGTTTATGCGCTCATCCCCAAGCCCCGCAGGAAGCGGCGCACGGTGCATTAGGCGCTGGGTGGAGCGCACTTGGATCTCGGACATCGAGGGTGCAGCGAGCGCCCTTGCCCTATGGTTGTATGTTCAGCTACGGATTAGGATTGGGGCATGGTGCTCTCCCTGGATCAGGACATGTTGGTTTGGCATTGGACGACATACGACCAGTATTCCTCTAGTTCCTGCTATGACACCCTCTTCCGGGGGGCGATGCTATCTAGTTCTTGGAAACACAACTGGAAATCTTGGGCGCCACCCAGGGTGAAGTTCTTTATCTGGCTTGCTTGCCTGGATAGGTGTCGTCGTGGTGGAATGGCAGATGCTATAGGATGGCTTAAGTTGGGGCCGGATGTACGCTTGAGGATCCGGGTGAGGGGAAGGATAAGAGGAAAAGAAAGATTCTCTGGATTGTATTGATTCTAAGGAACTTAGCCAAAATGGCCAGAGCTTGAAGAAGGTACAGACTACAAGGTGAGAACCTCTACTGAACCCTAGATCGATTATCTAGTGGACCGTCTCGCGTAGGGGTGCCCCTCCTCTCCTTATATAGGGGAGAGGTGGCTTACAAGGGAAGAAACCAAATGACATCTTTGATGACCTAAGCTACTTTATAAAGCTTCTTTGGCCCCAGTGACGATGCTTCTGTCTTTAATTAGAGGCCGATGACCTCGTCTGATTTCTTTTATGTCATCCTCTGCTTTGGCGTCAGGGATTTGATTAAAGCTGAAGTGCTTCGCTCATCTTGTCCTTTAGTACTTGAGGGAATCTTTGACCGGAGTGCCGACATGCTACAGTTGAGCCTATGCCGGATCTCCGGTACCTTTACCTGTGAGCTCCGCCATCTTTGCCTTGGTAGCTTAAACTCTTCTGCTCCCCGTACTCCGGCATACCCCTCCTAGGATACAGGATTGTACAAGTTTAGCATTATTAAACTTAACTCTCATGATCCGGATTAACCTATAATCCGGTATACAAATGGTTTATCATGGCATATTTGCCATAGTCTTGGCCTACCGGGGGCCATCCCCCCGACATTAGTCCCTGAAGCTGGTGTGGTCCGGCGGATTCATCCGACGGACCATGCCAGGTTCTCATACCGAATGTACTAGATTCATCGTTCCGGTTTCCATTTATACTTAACAGATTTCACATCAGATTCATACCGATAAACGGTATTCCTTGAAACCCTTCCGGCTTCTTTTCGACGGTTTCTTCGTCATTAAGTTCTCCTTGGCGAAGTCGAGAATATCTCAATTTTCGTGCTTGTTAGTGACATGCGCACTGTAACTGACATGGCAGTGTCAGCGGGGGTCAAATCCCTCATCTCCCGTGAACATTTAATGCGCCGCATTTGATCCGTGTGACCTCCTGTGTGGCCGCTCGAGAATCGCGTGTATCTCAGCGCCATGTGGCGGCCCACCAGCTGAAGAGACGTGGGCCGAGAGGTTTCCGGCCCACTAACTCCTTTGCTTATATAGGGGTGGCGGTTCCTCCTCTTCTTCTCCACTCTCATTCTTGCCATCTCCGACGCCCTGCCTCTCAGTCCTCTGCGCCGCTGCTCGCCGACGAAGTGTTTTCCTCCCGCGAATTCCTACTGCACAACTAAGGGGATGTTCCGCTGCCCATCTCAGGATTTCGTCGTTTCTCTCTTTCGTCAACCTTTCTTCTCTCTGACGCGCACTGCTTCTCGAGCCTACGCACCGCCGCTCGCCGTCAAACCTCTCTCCTCCGGCGAACCTCCACAGTGCTACTATGGGGACCTTCCGCCGCCCGTTTAAGGTTAGTGCGCTTAGATACATTCCCTTTCTCCTTTCCGTGTTCTTCGTGTTCATCACCATCACGGTAGAATTATTTACCTCTTTTCTTTTTCTCTTGTGTCTAGATCTTCACAAGCGAGTAGATGTTCGAAATCTTGTTGTTAGGTAACGCCAGTAACTTAGACAAATGGCTTCCGAAGAATCCGACATGGAGCTTTCCGGTACCACTCAGTTTAGCGAAGAGCCCGAGATCTCTTTGGGCGAAGAAGATGCCGTAGATCAAAAGGCCGCGATGTTGGAAGAAGAACTTGACCGGATGGAGGAAGAAGCAAGCGGACCGGATCAAGGTACCGGCCCAAAGCTCGCGGCGTACACGCGCAGCGCCTGGAGGGGCTCTGATGTGAGTCAGGCAGAGATTGGTTGTACCGGCCTCGGAGGATACCGGAAGAGGTGTTTTGCCGGATTCCGAGCGAGGAGCGCGAGCCTGTGCCCAATCCAGACAAAGTAGTAGTTTTCACCGCCCATTTTGAGCGCGGTTTCGGTCTTCCGGCGTCGGACTTCTTCCGGCGCTTCCTTAACTTCTACAAGCTTCAGCCCCACCATCTCCCTGGCAACGCTGTTTTCTATCTTTCTTCCTTATCTTTTATGGAGGGTTTCATCGGCCTCTTGTCTACCGTTAAAACCTTCGCTGGATTCTACAACCTTCGGATCAACTCGATCCAGGATCCAGATCTCCCCCTCCTAAAACCTGTAATGCAGTGCGAGGCGTGCATTCTCACACCCTGCCAGGGGAGCGTTTATTATTGGCTCTCCAACTTAGAATCCTGCCGGAAGTGGCAACGAACCTTCTTCTATGTCAGGAACTCTAGGGCAGTTGACTTTATCAACCTCCTGGCATATGTCCCCGGCGCTCCCGCCAGAACCAACTGGCAGTATAACCCCCAGAACAACCACGACGAGACCAAACGGATTGTCCGGTATATCAAGAAGCTGAAGAGGGACACTGATCTCTCAGCGGATGATATAGTGCACACTTTTGTCGCACACCGGGTTCTCCCGTTGCAGCGCCGTGCCTACAAAATCTGCCAGATGACCGGGCGGTTTGATCCCACCCGGATCACTACCTCCCGGCTCTCTAAAGCCGATGTGGTCTCCAAGGCCAAACAAATTTGTAAGACAAAGATGCCGGTTGACTGGAAATGGGGCTTGGAGCCTCACTGCCGCAGACACCCGCCGCCGCCCCAAGTAAGATCTTGGGGACTCCGGAATAACCTTTCCGGAACGACGAATTTCATCATCTTACTTGCTTATCTTTTGTGTTGTAGAACTTTCCCCGCATCAGCGCCGAGGAGCCGGAGTCGTTCGCCCCCAAACGCACTCACGAGGACGACGTGGACCCGGATCCTTTCAAGATCGGGAACACGCACGAGTTGGGCGCCACCCACACCTCGCGTTCTAGTAAAACTCCTGCTTTCTCGCCCCCGGGCCGATGCTTCTGGCAGCGAGGAAGATGATTGCGTAATAATTGAGGTATTTGATTCGTCCCCTTAACTTACGCTCTCTCTACGATGTCGGTTTCAGCTGACCGGGATCACCAGGTGCTGGAGCATGTTACTCCGCTTGACGCCGAGGTCGGGGATCCTCTGGCCTCTCGAGTCCGGAAGGCTCCCGCCCCCGAAGCCGATTCAAGCGGTGTGCCAACCTCCAAGCGCCGGAACATCTTAAGCTCTGGGCCTCCGAAGAAGAAGAAAAACACCATTCCTACCTCCTCAGGGTAGAATTTGTTAATGCAACTTACCGGTTTGTACCTTCATATTTTATACGTCCTGTGGCTAACTTCCATCTTCTCTTATTTTCCAGACCTGCTCTTGAGCTCACGAGGAGCGCATCTGGCATGAAGCCGGAAGCCTGCAAGGATACCGGCTCGCGCCAAGAAACTCCTCGGAAAAGTCCGGCACACTCTAGTGCTAGCAAAGCTCCTTCCTCCCCTCGGGGACATACAACAAGTGCGGGGAACGCGGCACCTCAAACTGAAGATCACCGTGCCGAGGAGGATTTCACTTCCACTCCGGCTTTTGAAGACCCTGGCGCCAGCAACATGGGCGCTGGTTCAGGACAAACCGGGTGGTCGGAGCCTTTGGTTCCACCCGTCCTTGAGAAAACCAGCAAAGCACCAACTCCTTGCCCCTCCAAGATTCGTCTTATGCACCATTGAAACCGTCTTCCCCGGCTAAGGGCGCGGCTGCGCCGCCACCGGCACCTTCCAGCAAGCCTCCTTCTGGCCCTTCCGGCAAGAAGTTCTCCCAGAAGGTTGCCAATATCACTGCGGAGCAGCTCTCCGACGCAGTCCAAGTTGCGGCGGCTCAGCCCACCGGCACACAAATCCTCACACTTCATGCTGGGCGAGCCGCGGTCGTTGTCAGTGAGAAGATTTTGGCCCAAACAGGCCAGATCATCGAGCTGAACCGCGGCGCGGACAACTTGGGTGCGCTCCAGAAATATGTCAACGCCTGGAATGCCTCCGACATGACTGAAGCCACCCTCGGCGTCAAGGACGGGCAAGCTGTGATGGATACCCACGGCCTCCGGAGCACCGTGCAACATCTGGCGCGGTTAAGCGCAGCGTGCGCGAGTTCGACAACGCCTAGCACGACGTTGACAAGAACATGCTGGTAAGTTTTTCTCCCGGATTCGAATTTTATCCTCATACTAAAAAAAATTCAGCTTAGATCTTATAGATATGTATCCTCATAGTCCCCGAGTTTCGGTTTAAGCACACAGTACTTAGCGCGAAACTGCTCAAAAATCGGCATAGATAGTCCCCGAGTTTCGAGTTAAGCACATAAAACTTGCCAAAAAACCGGCCTGCTTTACATTTTCTTTTATCCTCAACAGGGCATGTTGGACTCCCGCAACAAACTTTTTGAAGATCTGCTGTGGGAGCACTGCGACCTCACTGAGGCCTTCACCGCGCTCCAGCTTACTCACACCCAGTGCCAAGGTTTGTTTGAGCTCACCGACTTCTTCTGTGCTGGTTTTGCCTCCGCAGAATTTTACTAAACTGTTTCTTTTGCGCAGCTACACTTCCGGAACCCTTGAAGAGCTCACCAGCCAAGTTGCTGCACTTAAAGGTAAGTCGTTTTCGTTGGTTTCTTTTATCCTTTGTTGTTTTATCTCCCTAACTCAATTCATGCCGGATTTCAGCTGAAAAGGAAGATCTATCCCACCAGCACCAGCGCGACCTGCAGGCCCAGCGAGCCGAAACTGCCAACATGAAGGAGCAGCTGCTTCAGGTCGGGCTACAACATGCCCAAGCGCTGAAGGACGCCATTTCTGCCGAGAAAGCGAGGTGGAGGAGGCTAAGGAGCAGCTGCACCAGGAGCTGAAGGAAGAAAAGAAGCTGCGATAGCTTGAGAAGGAGCGGAACAAGGAGCTTGCCATGGTCCAGGACTCCGTTGCCTAGTTCATCCAGGAGCTGGATGAGAAAGTCCAGAGTATGTATCTTGCCTTTCCTTAAAAGCTTTCTTTTCTTACCGATTTATTCTTACACCGGCTTCTTTTGATTTTTCTTCAGAAATCTGCCCGGACTCTCAGGTACACGCAGAAGTGGCCGTTGCCAAGGTCCGTGTCGAGGCTCCGGCTTCCGATGCCAGCTCCCCCTGGACCACACAAGATTATTTGATAGCTCTCTCCTTCCGCGTCATGCACATGAAAATCATCGACCGCCATCTTGCTCAGCTACCGGAGGCCGCACTCAAGATCTTCAAGTGCCTTTGGCCCGGAAGGCTCGTTCCGGACAACATCAGCGCCCTCGCCGACCGGCTTCTGGATGCCGGCAAGCGGGTGAGCGAATGGCGGTGTACTGCTACACAGGCTGGAGCTGACACCGGACTGCGGTTCGTTTGCTCGTGGTACGAGTCTCTGGAACTAGATACACTCGCCACCATGCATGGTGATGCTCCAACTGATAAAAATCCAGCGAAGACTGCCGCGCGCCGCGACCGGGCTTACCGCATTGCGAGCTATGCCTCTACAAGCACTTCCATTCCTCCTCCCGCTGACGTTGAAGATGAGCTTACCGATGATGAAGAAGAAACCGAAGAAGAAGAAGAGCTTGAGGGAGATGCCCCAGAAGAAACCGCTGCTACCAACACTGAAACTGTCACAACTGGCCCTTTTCCAGAGAGCTACTCTCCGGTTTATGAATGAAAAACTTGAGTCCCGTCTCGTCATAAACAATTTGTGAAATCTCCCTGTATGCCGGGTGTTAAGATGTAATATACTTTAAGTCCTTTGCGTGAAACTACTTAGTTTGCTAGGTTTGGCATGTCTAAACCTCGTTACACTCGGTATGTTAAACCAGTAAGTTTGGTTTGATCGAAACCTTTCGTTTCATTTGTTTTCTGATTTGCGTGGTGAAGACTCCGGATTCATTTCCGAGTTCAATCTGATGCATGCTTAGTTATTTTACTTTGGCTCTGTCTACCTCTTTTGGGTGTTTGACGTATGAGGCCCAAAGTTCTTTTGCCAAGCAAACACTTTCTCGAACTTAGAGAAAAAACTCAAAATTTGTCACAAAAAACCGGTATAACCGGGGTTAGTTAAACTTTTTCCGGATTGTTTGTTTTCGGTTTCTTTCCTATTTTTCATGTGTTCAAATCCTTCCGGTTTATCTTGCTTGCCATGAAGCCGGGATGCAGACATCAGCTAAGTCTAAGATTTACCTTTAGGTTAAACACATTGCTAAACCGGAAAGGAAAATCTCCAACAAACAAACCGGTATACGGAAAAAATAAACACATTGAATACGATTCCGGTGAAGGCAGTCCCCGAGATATATTCGAGGTGCCGACATGTTATTGATAGCAAATAAGGTAGACAAAGAATCCCTTACATCATCTTCAGGAATAGAAAGGGCGAAGTAGAGCTATCTTCCATGGGCGTTTGGTTTCTTCTCCTGACATGTCCTTCTTTTCTTCCTTGGGATCTGGTGCGTCTATCGGGTAGTAAGCATCATTATGCAGAGCATTGCTCACAATGAAAGGTCCCTCCCATGGAGGTGAGAGTTTGTGCCGTCCCTCAGTGCGCTGCACTAGACGTAGCACTAGGTCTACTTCTTGGAATACCCTCAAGTTTACCTTCTGGCTATGATAGCGTTTGAGGTTTTGTTGGTATATGGCTGACCTTTCCAATGTCAGTTCTCTTTGCTTCGAGAAAGTCGACATCATTTTATCGGGCCTCTTTGACCTCTTCTTCGGTATAGAGTTGGACTCGTGGTGAGTCATGGATGATGTCGGTTGGTATGACCGCTTCTGCTCCATATACCATGAAAAATGGTGTATAACCGGTTAATCGGTTTGGTGTGGTCCTTAGACTCCACAACACAGATGGTAATTCATCAAGCCACCATCCTTGCTTTTTTCGAGTGGCTCGATAAGCCGCGGTTTTATACCGGACAGCACGAGTGCGTTTGTTCTTTCGACTTGCCTGTTTGCCTGCGGGTGTGCCACTAAGGCCACATCCAACCGGATATTGTTATCGTCACAGAACCATTTGGACTCTCCTTGCACAAAGTTTGTTCCATTATCTATGATAATGCTGTGCGGGTAACCATACCGCAAGATGATATCTTTCAAAAATTTCACGGCTGTGTGACCATCGCACTTCCGGATTGGTTTAACCTCGAGCCACTTGGTAAACTTATCCACCATGACCAAGATGTGAGTCATGTTTCCTCTTGCCGTTTTGAATGGTCCAACCATATCCAGGCATGAAACAACAAATGGCCAGGTTATGGGGATTGTTTTCAAACCGGACGCTGGGGTATGATTTTGCTTGTTGTACCTCTGGCACCCATTGCACTTTCGGACCAAGTCCTCAGCGTCTTCCAAAGCCGTGGGCCAGTATAACCCATGCCGGAATACTTTAGCCACCAGCGCCCTGGACGAGGCATGGTGCCCACATTCTCGTTGGTGGATTTCTCGGAGCATCTCTTTTCCTTCTTCCGGTTCCACACAGCGTTGCATGACTCTGGTAACACTTCTCTTGTACATCTCACCATTGATGATGGTGCACGCTTTGGATTTCCTTTGGATCCTTCTTGATTCGATTTCATCAGCTGGAAAACCGCCGTTGACTAGGAATTCCTTAATAGGTTTCACCCAGGTTGGTGCTTCGCGAACCACAAAGATTGGCGCATCGATCTCCATGTCATCCACCGACATAGTTTCTTCCGATTTCGACTCTGAAGTCCCCGGGTTAGAGGTAGAAGTCCCCGAATTAGAGGGAGCAGTCTCCTGGTTTACCTCATCAATGTCCATTGGTACAACATGAGATTCCAGCACGAAAATTGACTCGGATTCCGGACTCGGTTTAATTGACGGTTTCCGGAGGTGAGCCAAAGTTATTCCGGAAGGAATTTCTTGCCTGGACGAGCCCAGCTTGGACAGTGTGTCCGTGGCTTCATTTTCTGCTCGCGACACATGGTGAAATTCGCATCCTTCAAAGAATCCGGCAATCTGCTGCACATAGAACCGGTATGCGGCCATGTTAGCATCTTTTGGGTCCCAATCTCCGAAACATTGCTGCACCACAAGATCCGAATCACTGTAACAAATGATTCGGCGCACTCCGACTTCTTTTGCGACCTTGAGTCCATGGACTAAAGCCTCATACTCAGCGACATTGTTTGATGCCTTGAAGTGTATTTACAGCACATATCTCAAGTTATCTTCTTTTTTGTGAGGTGAGAACCACTCCTGCACCGAGACCTTCTTTGAGCTTCGATCCATCGAAGTGCATCCTCCAATAGTCAATTTCCGGTTTAGGCGGCTTATACTGCATTTCAGCCCAATCAACCAGGAAATCCGCCAAAGCTTGCGATTTTATGGCGTCTCTCCTTGCGTAGGTGGGTACTTAAGGTGATAGTTGAATCGCCCATTTGGCGATCCGGCCGCTGGCATCTTTATTGCCAATGATTTCTGAGATAGGTGCTTCGCACACCACCTTCATCGGATGTTCTTTGAAGTAGTGCTTGAGCTTAGTGGCGGCCATGAACATGCCATAGGTCATTTTCTGGAAGTGCGGGTAGTTTTGCTTTGAGAGGGAGAGCACCTCGCTCAGGTAGTATACCGGTCTCTGCATGGTTTTTCCTTCCTCTTCTCTTTCCACCACAACCACGACACTTACGACCCGGTTTGTTGCCGCTATGTAAAGCAACATGGGCTCCCTCTCCAAAGGTGATGGCAATAGCGGAGTTGTGGCTAACATTTTCTTCAACTCCTTGAATGTCGCGTCTGCCAGCGAGGTCCAGACGAAAGTACCTGATTTTTTTTCATTAGGGCATACAACTGTAAGGGTTTTTCCTCCCAGCCTGCTTATAAACCGGCTTAAAGATGCCAAGCATCCAGTAAAATTTTCCACATCCTTAAGGAATTGAGGTAGCTCCATCCTTTCGATGGCCCGAATCTTTACCGGGTTAACTTCCATACCGCGGCTTGACACCAGGAAATCTAACAGCTTTCCAGCAGGAACACCGAAGGTGCATTTTGCCGGATTAAGTTTCATCCGGAACCTTCGTAAGTTATCAAACATTTGTCTCAGATCATCGATCAGAGTATCTTTTACATTTTTTTATCACGACATCATCGACATAGACTTGCACATTTTTACCGATTTGATCGTGAAGGCATTTTTGCATACAGCTCTGGTATGTTGCGCCAATGTTTCTCAAACCAAAGGGCATGGTGACATAGCAATAAGCCCCATGCGGGGTAATGAAAGCAGTCTTTATTTGATCTTCTTTTTTCAGGGGAATTTGATGGAAACCGGAATAAGCATCCAGAAAAGACAACCGTTCACATCCAGCGGTAGAATCGATCACCTGATCAATTCGAGGCAGCAGGAATGGATCTTTTGGGCACGCCTTGTTCGGGTGGGTGTAGTCAATACACATTCGCCACACTTTTGGAGCCTTCGGGTCTTCTTCTTTCTTCTTCTCGACCAACACCGGATTGGCCAGCCACTCGGTATGTAGCACCTCCACGATGAAACCGGACACCCGTAATTTTGTTACTTCTTCTCTGATGATCTTTCCCCTGCCTTCAGCAAACCGGCGTAATGGTTGCTTCACCGGCTTAGTGTCCTTCTGGACGTTCAGAGAGTGCTCTGCCAACTCCCTCGGCACACCCAACAAGTCATCAGTAGACCAGACGAAGATGCTTTGATTCTCACGGAGGAAGTTGATGAGCGCACTTTCCTATGCTTCACTCAGGCCGGCACTGATGCGAACGGTGCGCTCTGGGTAAGCCGGATCTAGCACGATGTCCTTTGTTTCCTTCGTCGGCTTGAAAGCCGGGCCGCCAAGCTGGCCGCTCATTGCCGCTAAGTTCAGCTGGTATGATTGTGCCAGCGCAACTGCGGTTTGAATCCTCCTTTTTTCTTCCGCTATGACCAACGATTCGGCTAGATTTGATCCGGCAGAAGCAGTTTCCAGTGAGACCTTATAGTTTCCCACCACGGTTAAGGGACCGTTAGGTGCCGGCATCTTCATCTTCAGGTAAGCTGTATGAGTTGAGGCAATGAACTTAGCCAATGCCGGTCTCCCAAGCAGAGCATGGTAAGGGCTGTCGAGATCAACCACTTCGAACATAATGTTTTCTACGCGGCAATTATCCCGGCCGCCGAACAACACATCAACCCGGACTTTGCCCATCGGGGAGCAGGACAATCCTGGAACTATGCCGTGGAAAGTCGTGTGAGTTGGTTCCAGCATGTTTGGAGTTATGCCGAGGGTATGCATGGTGTGTCGGTACATGATGTTTATGCTGCTACCATTGTCCACCGGCACGTTGCTGAACCGGACTCACGACGATGGCCCGTGCATGATTGGATCCACCACCAGAGCGTACCCGCCCGGATTAGGCATCACTTTTGGGTGATCTTTAAACGACCAGGTGATCTCTTGCTCTGACCATAGCATGTATATCAGCACTGCTGGTATAACCACGTTCACTTCCATAGAACGACGATGCACACTTTGCCGGTCTCTTGGCTCGGTTACGAATACCACACAACACAAGTCCGGATCAGGGTAAACATTCCGACCCTGTGGTGCCGGAGGCAGAGCAAGATTATTACCCTGCGCCACCTGATGAACTCCTTCCTGCTGTTGCGGCTGGTTCTGCTGAGCGAAAACCAGTTGTGCATTCACCCCGGTTAACGGTGGCGGCGGTGGCAATGTATCAAAACCCTGGTCTCTGGCATCTTTCATCGCACCTCTCTCCATCAACCTCTTGGTCCAGGAGCAATCTTTTGTCAAGTGATTTGCCTGTTTAGCTGGGTTCGGCGTGTGCCAGCGGCATGGCTGATCCATGGCAGATTCCATGGTGTATTTTGGCTGATCATGCCAAGTTTTTTTCTCAACCCATTGTTTCTTTTGGCTAGCCCACGGCTACGCTCCGGTTTTTTGCCTTTGGCTTCCGCCAGCTCCTGAGTTATCTTGCACTGCGGCCACTTGTTGCATTCCGCATCTTCTATCCAGAAAAATCTCCCCTTCTTTTGTTATGGTGGTTGTTCCGGTATTGATCTTAGCGCGGCGGGATTCTTGGCAGTGGATTTCCCGTGATTGCCGGTTGCATTGGATCTCCCAACGCATAGCTATCGGCCACCCGGATCATTTCGGTCAAAGTGGTTGGCATGTTTCTCTGTAGCTTTTGCCAAAACGGTGAGCCTCTCCAGCACACATTACAGAACCAAGCAATTGCTTGTGCTTCTATCACGCTCTCGCAAGAATGTCTTGTTGAGTTCCACCGGGTCAAATAATCCCGGTCTGTTTCATTTTCGTGCTGCTGGCACATGGCGAGCTGTTGCGGTCTGTTTGGCCTCCAGTATGTACTGCTGAAGTTGCTTACAAATGCTTTATCAAAATCAAGCCAGCCATTTATGCTTCCCTTTGGAAAATTGTATAGCCAAATGCGTGCCGGTCCTATCAGCACTGACGGTATGTATCTTAGCGCCCAGCGCCGGTTTCCTCCGCCCGCCGCGGTTCCTCCACCTCCAGCGGCATATACCACTGTAACATAGTACCCAAGTCAATCTTCCGGCTTGGTGGTGCCATCATATGTTCTTGTGTCATGGGGCAACTGGAAGTTACGCACCGGTGGTTCCCCCCTCATGATCTGCGGGCAAAAACATTGCGGACCCGGCGGACCCTCGGATTCAATCATCTCGGAAAAATATACTCTGTCCAGCTTGTGCCGTGCATCTCGGTCCGGCAAGCATCTTTCTCCAACACGTTCTCTCAAAGGATTCCGGTAGTTTCCGGCTCTTTCCCATTCAGAATCGGCTTCATCATACCGGTTGGGCGCGGCTGCGGCACCCCTTTGGTACCTCTGCGGTGGTACCTCTTGTGCGGCATACCCCGCTCTTCCTGGGCGATAGATTTGCCCGGATTCACCGTTTCCGGCATAAGCGTTTCTGGCATGGCCTGCCCCTTGGCTTTTTCTACCTGCATCATGTTGCCCGGCTTTTTTGCTTTCCGGCCAAAACCAGATCGTACACAGTCATTTGTTGTGCATTCACATATTTTTGTCTTCTTCTGTCAGGATAGGGGGGACGAGGCCTGCCCATGCGACTTGCTTCCGACATTCTTTACCGAACGAACAGATTGTGATGCCGCGGCTGCTTTGTTGTTCCGGGCCATCTCAGCATTTTGGCCTCCATTGTATCAAGTAACTCTTTTACTCGAGCTTGCTATTTTACTAGAGAATGACCTGATAACGATTCACATGCTTCTACAGCAGGTCTAGCAGCTTTCAGAGTTTTATCCGGACTGCTGTACTTTGGTTTCTCTACCGGTCCCAAATATACCGACGCGCTTTTACCGGAAAGAACTTCCCGACGCAGATCCTGGTCTAAGTTACGAACTTTAAGCCAGTTTCCTCCTACTCTAGTAGGGTTTGCGCTAACTGAAGCGAAGCCATGTGCAGCGTTATACTCACGGAGGGTTAGGTTGAGCTCCTGCTGGGCCCGGATGACATCTGCTCCGCCGGTGAGCAGCGTCTGCCGCTGCGCCTCCATCTCAGCTTGGGTGGCCGCAACATCGGCGTTGTGCGCGATGGGCATGGCCAACACGGTCATGGCAGCTTGGAGCGAAGTTGCCGCCGGTGGCACGTTGGAGGTGCCGGCGATGATCTCGTCGCGCTCGGCCGGTGGTTTGGCCGTGCCCCCGGACTTAGTTTGCCCAGCGCCCTTATCTGCGGCTCCTTTACCGGTGCCTCATGCGCCAGCCATCATCACCTCGACGTTGCCGGCAGCACGACCGGTGCACGCCCCGCGGGCAGCTGCAGACCTTGGCGGATCCGGCGCCACCAGCACCAGCAAGGGGTACCGGGGCTCCGGCATGGTGCCGAGGTAGACACGGTGCGAGCCAAACTCGATGATGTGGCCGTTCTTGGAGAAGCGGCCGCCGTTGGTGAAGCATCCGGCGTTGTCGTTGACGAAATCCAGCAAGCCGAGGCGCTGGACGAGGCCGGACACCACACGCTCGCCGGATATGGTGAGGAGACCCGCCCGGATATGTACTCCAGCAAGTGCAGCTGCTGGCCCCATGGTGGGCGCCAACTGTCGTCGTGGTGGAACGGCAGATGGCATAGGATGGCTTAAGTTGGGGCCGGATGTACGCTTGAGGATCTGGGTGAGGGGAAGGATAAGAGGAAAAGAAAGAGATTGAACTCTGGATTGTATTGATTCTAAGGAACTAAGCCAAAATGGCCACAGGTTGAAGAAGGTACGGACTACAAGGTGAGAACCTCTACTGAACCCTAGATCGATTATCCAGTGAACCATCCCATGCAGGGGTGCCCCTCCTCTCCTTATATAGGGGAGAGGTGGCTTACAAGGGAAGAAACCCTAATGACATCTTTGATGACCTAAGCTACTTTATAAAACTTCTTTGGCCCCAGTGACGATGCTTCTGTCTTTAATCAGAGGCTGATGACCTCGTCCGGTTTCTTTTACGTCATCCTCTGCTTTGGCGTCAGGGCTTCGATTAAATCTGAAGTGCTTCACTCATCTTGTCCTTTAGTCCTTGAGGGAATCTTTGACTGGAGTGCCGACATGCTACAGTTGAGCCTATGCCGGATATCCGGTACCTTTACCTGTGAGCTCCGACATCTTTGCCTTGGTAGCTTCAACTCTTCTGCTCCCCGTACTCCGGCATACCCCTCCTGGGATACCGGATTGTACCTGTTTAGCATTATTAAACTTAACTCACAGGATCCAGATTAACCTATAATCCGGTATACAAATGGTTTATCATGGCATATTTGCCATAGTCTTGGACTATCGAGGGCCATCCCCCCGACAATAGGTGTTGGGCGAGTGAGCGTCTGGTGCGTCGGGGACTGCCCCATGCGACAAGATGCCCGCTGTGCGAACAGTCGGTGGAGACTATGGCACACATCCTGACCGACTGTTCCTTCTCTAGAACAGTTTGGTTTGAGGTTCTGTCGTGGATTCGATCCACTGTTGGGCCTCCTACGGTTGAGGGTGACTTCATGGAGTGGTGGTCCTTGGTGGTGCGGACCACCCCGCACCAATAGGACAAAGGTACATCGTTACTCATCATTCTCACAGCGTGGTGGATTTGGAAGCACAAGAACGCTGCGGTCTTTAATAACGCGCGTCCTTCGTTGGCCTCCTTGCTTAGTGACATCAAGGCCGATGCGCGACAATGGGAGGACGCGAGCGCCCCGGGGATTCGCCAACTCCTCCCCTAAATTAGGTTTTTTTGGGTTGAGTTGTACGGTGTGGCGTTGGTCCTACTTTGGCCTTGTACATACAAAATCTTTTTTTTTCTACATCGAAACGCAAGGCTTTTGTGTTTTCGCGAAAAAGATATATTGATATACAATACTATGGAAGTTGGTAGCATGCGAGTGAACCTGTTTTTTAGCCAGGGTATGTATGTATATGTATATAACTTTCACTTTGGTAATGGAAATGGGGAACCAATAAGCTGATCAATAGCAATGAGTCTTTTCTGGCTGCTGGTGTTTTTCTTTTGCATCACGTTGTGCTTGGTTTAATTAATTTTGCCTTTTTTAGGGGATTCAATGAATTTATCTTAACAAGGCAGCACCAGGCCCAGGATGCTATCGGCTCATCTGCGGGATGAGGAATGGGCCGAGGCCTTGTATAGGTCGACTACACTTGAGAGAGTGGCCAGAAAACAGTGGTAACGGCGTGGATGAATTTGGGAAGAACAGTACTGTACATGTGAACCCGCCGAATTTCCGCGTGAATTCCTCTCCAAACCCTCCAAAATCAACCCCGCCCTCTCCCGTAGATCGGCGGCGGCTCTGAATCCATCTGTCGCAGCCCACCCCGCCACTGTTCCCTAGCGCTGCCGCCCTGGCACCGTAGCTGACGTCGCCGCCGAAGCCTCGACCCTCCCAAGCCCCAACTCCTCCGCCTCTCACGCGCTCGTCGCCGTCGCCGCCGCCCCCATCCTCCCCTCGTCGCGTCGTGCCGTCGCTTCTTCCTCAGCCCCGTCGGCGGTCTTAACGACTTAACCATCGGTGAGCATGCTATCTTTCTTTTTCATCCGGTGATTAGTTGAATCCTGCTGGCTTGCGCAAATTTTGGGTGTGCCGGTGCAAACGTGGTACACTATCTAGATCGCCCCTAGACGAAAAAGATTGGACTGTGATCCGTGAAGAAAAAGATTGGACTGTGATCCGTGCCCTGTTCCGGGATCTGGGCTGAACAAAGGGAGGGACCTGTAGGTTGCTTAATCCTAGTATATCTACAAGAAAGGATTCATTTTTCCCCAGTTTTAGGTTCAGGTCTTGGTTCATTAGGTGGTCTGTAAGTGGTACTCGGACTCCGACACGGTTCCGGAATCCGACACGGATTCGGGTGTCTGATTCGGCAAAAAGATTTCAGATATGGCAAATATCCTACACGGATTCAGGATGTCTGGTTAATAAATTATGACACACGTTCCCGTATAACACTGCTTTTTGATTTAACTAGAGTAACCAATCAGATGACCTAGGTTGATTAGCAAGCTAAATAGTACTAACTCTCCCTAAATATAAGACCTTTTGGTAGGCTATTTTTAGCCTACCAAAACATTCTATATTTTGGAACTGAGGAAGTACTCCATTTTCCCCCTTTTGGGTGGTGATCTGGTGGGGGAAGTTATAGACAGGGAAGGGCTTAAACTTTTGATGGGACATACCTACAAAGCGAATATGGTTTTGCGGGGATTAAATTTGGCACCAAAAGGTAGTTTTGCTGCGGGTGGCTGGTTTTGCAGGGATATTATTACTGTGTAAATTAGCTTTCAAGGGGGCATGCTAATGGCCTGATGTTACAAGGGCTGTTTAATTCTCGGCTGACCCTAGTTCGAGGCCTTGGACCAGCTTGGTTCCCCATTCCCTTGTTTAGTAAATTACAGAGCTCCCCACCAGCTTCAAAAGTTACAGCACGTTGTTTGTAATAGAACATAACTAGTCTGTAAATATTACGAAACTGCTCCGTTGGTATTACCAAAATTGGCAACGTTTTACTTTAATATAATATTTTGTATGGCTCATGTGGCAACTCACTAGACAATTGTTTGTATCTGCAAGGAAGAATTAGGTTGTCTATCAGCTAAAAAATTACATACTTGAAGGTGTTATGTTGAAGATGGGAAATCTTCAACTGCCTTGTCATGGTTACTGTTATAGTTGCGAAAAGATTGTTTTGCCCCGTGACGGAAATACTTTTATTTGTGAAAAGTCGTGTCTTTATATACTGGCAGTTGGTAAATGTGTTTCGCACTTTAGGCAACAGTTCCTTGATACCAGTTACACGGAATAAAATATGACATTAAGCAGTATTGTTTATTCTCTTCTGTGTTAGCTATGGTACATGTTGGATCATTTTAATAATTGTACGTTATGTTTGGTCTTATTATGTGAGAATCCAGTAATATATGAGAATTGCACTTTGGATACATGACTGCTAGGATTATTAAAGCTGTTAATTATTGCAGGGAGACCAGACTTTAGAAGCCACTTACCCAAACTATCAAAATCCTTGTTTGACGAATAAGAAGCCAAAAACATCTTCAGGACAGCGAGTTAACTCTAGTTCCTCTGTGGACATGTCTTCTGCATCATAGGTACAACAATTGAAACCACTAACGGAGGCAAATGCTCACTCCGATTTTCTGACAATAGAAGCAATACGCAAGTTCATCTTTGAAGTTGGACATGGGCCTGATGTTCTAAACTCATCATATTTCAAGAAGACGGTTCGTGCGATTGCCAATAAGGTTCAGGTTGCAATTCCTACATATGAATCACTTCTGCTGGAGGAACTAAAAGAAGCACAGAGCCGTGAAAGGGAACTGAAGCAAGAATGGGAGAAAAGTGGTTGCAGTGTAATTATGGATAGTTAGGGGAGCCAATGTGGTACAAAGAGCTTTGTAAGTGTTTTGGTACATTGCAGGAAAGGCATGTAGTTCCTCAGATCCAAAGATGTGTCTGCAATCATTGAGGACGTGCATATGCTAGAAGAAATAATTTCTTGCGTGGTTGATGAAGTTGGCGCCAGTAACATAGTTCAAGTTGTCATGGATGATGCTTCGCCGTATATGCAAAATGCACGGCATAGAGTGCTGAAGAGACATGGCCATTCATTCTTCTTCCCGCTGTGTGCTGACTTTTGCATTAACTTTCTGCTTGGAAAAACTGCAGCACTTGGTCTCATCAGTGAGGTTCTAACGAAGGCAAAGGAAATAACAAGGTTTATACATGGCAATGAGATGCCGGTTAAACTGGTTGGAAACTGCGAGATTGTGAGCAATTCTTGTTTGAAATATGTTGCTACATTCTTGACACTAGAGAAGCTAGTTTCCGAGAGAGCAAATCTGGGGGAGATGTTTAACTCTCCTGAATGAGCTTTCTCTGATTGGGATGCTAGCAGTACGTTCTGGCATATCTGTCACATAGTGAATACATATGCATTTTGGTGTGCTGCGGCTGACATTTTGAAGGTTACACAATTCCATTCGTCAAGGTGTTGTTTAAATTAGAACGTGATGATTGTCCAATGAGTATCTTGTATGAGGCCATGGATTGTGCTAAAGAAGAGATATTGCGCTATGTTGGAGATAAGCATGGTGATATTTTGTCTTGGGTTGACAAGATATGGGATATCTACTTGCATTCCCCACTGCATGCTGCTGGTTATATGCTAAACCCAAGTGTCTTTTACAAAGACCATGCCTGTAATGATCCTGAGGTCATCAGCGGTATTGAGGTCTGCATCACCCAAATGGCCAACGGTAATTATGATCCAAAGAAAGTCAAAGCACAAACTGAAGTATATAGAAGAAAATTGGGCTCGTTAGGTTCAGATTCATCAGCAATTAAGAAAATGATGGAATTAACACAAGGTAAAGTAGAGCCCATTCTCTTGTGGTCTGGTGAAACAAAGTTTCCACTTATTTCGTTCCACTTTGACTTCCAGAATACTAATGGATCCATTGCGATCATTGTTACTTCATTCATACTAAAATAATGGAGTTAAGTTCTAACCCTGTATTCCTTCAACTTGCGGTTTGTTGGTGGTCGGTGCATGGGACTGACACACCCGAGCTGCAAACCCTTGCGACCCGGATATTAAGCCAAACATGCTTTGGCGCTAAAAGGTACAACATTGAGCTGGCACATATCTGAGAAGGTGCATGAGGCGAAGCCATTTCATGACCAGGACCTGTATCGCGGGCTGGAGTACGTCCACTACAATATGCGTCTCGCCAGTGCTAAACCACTCATAGGAGGTCTTTGTGGGGATCAGGTTGGTAAACCTGCCAGTCCGCTGGTGATTGGATCTGGGTTCCGTGGCATCGCCAATGACGGCTCACCTTCCAGACTCTGGAGCAATGCATCCATCTCCTTTTTCTTTTTCCAGAAGCGCTCGCGTTGTCATCTCCAATCTGGTATTCTGGTGTGATTCTGATTGTGCCTCATCAGACTCTTGCTTGTTTTATTTCTTGAACAATCATCATAGCTAGGTGGACCTAGCTATTTTCCATAGAAACCGACTGTGGTTAATTGTGGTGTAATAGAAAAAAATCTGTGACATTCAGCCATCAGAACCATGGCAGATGACATTTGGAGGTACATTGGGTAACCCCGGTGTGGGTGTTAACTATATTTTCCTTATTTCTAAACTTTACCTCGTATTCGTTCCTTGCATCTAATGCAAAACAGTGATGCGTAGTGCATGCATAATCTGACATCTTTGCGTGGACAAAATTTGTTAGTAGGAACCATATACTATTATAATCTATTGATGCCGAAATGCTCGATTCCTGGCTGCATCTTTGTTTCCCTTCTTTGCAAGACATACACGAATGTAGTGTCTCATTTATATATGTGTGTACATATTTTTTGTTAGCAACTCGAATTTTATTAAACTAGAATTCTAGTATTGTAGTATACACATAATATAGTGGTTGGATTTCCATATATCAACAAAATGTCCTACACATTAACAGTATAATATTGTTTTTTATAATTTACCATTTCATATATTAAGGAGTTGAATATTTTGTTATCAACGGTGGTAAATCTAGTTGATGAATTTACTGTACTATTCTTGGTGAATGTTATTTATGTTGAAAGCCTGTCATTGTTATGTTCTAACGAAGGCAAAGGAAATAACAAGGTTTATACATGGCAATGAGATGCCGGTTAAACTGGTTGGAAACGGCGAGATTGTGAGCAATTCTTGTTTGAAATATGTTGTTGCATTTGACACTAGAGAAGCTAGTTTCCGAGAGAGCAAATCTGGTGGAGATGTTTAACTCTCCTGAATGGGCTTCCTCTGATTGGGATGCTAGCTGGCATATCTGTCACATAGTGAAGACAGATGCATTTTGGTGTGTTGCGGCTGATGTTTTGAAGGTTACACAATTCCATTCGTTCCATTCCCCACTGCATGATGCTGGTTATATGCTAAACCCAAGTGTCTTTTACAAAACCATGCCTGTAATGATCCTGAGGCATCAGCGGTATTGAGGTCTGCATCACCCAAATGGCCAACGGTAATTATGATCCAAAGAAAGTCAAAGCACAAACTGAAGTATATAGAAGAAAATTGGGCTCGTTAGGTTCAGATTCATCAGCAATTAAGAAAATGATGGAATTACCACGAGGTAAAGTAGAGCCCATTCTCTTGTGGTCTGGTGAAACAAAGTTTCCACTTATTTCGTTCCACTTTGACTTCCAGAATACTAATGGATCCATTGCGATCATTGTTACTTCATTCATACTAAAATAATGGAGTTAAGTTCTAACCCTGTATTCCTTCAACTTGCAGTTTGTTGGTGGTCGGTGCATGGGACTGACACACCTGAGCTGCAAACCCTTGCGACCCGGATATTAAGCCAAACATGCTTTGGCGCTAAAAGGTACAACATTGACTGGCACATATCTGAGAAGGTGCATGAGGCGAAGCCATTTCATGACCAGGACCTGTATCGCGGGCTGGAGTACGTCCACTACAATATGCGTCTCGCCAGTGCTAAACCACTCATAGAAGGTCTTTGTGGGGATCAGGTTGGTAAACCTGCCAGTCCGTTGGTGATTGGATCTGGGTTCCGCGGCATCGCCAATGACGGCTCACCTTCCAGACTCTGGAGCAATGCATACATCTCCTTTTTCTTTTTCCAGAAGCGCTCGCGCTGTCATCTCCAATCTGGTATTCTGGTGTGATTCTGATTGTGCCTCATCAGACTCTTGCTTGTTTTATTTCTTGAACAATCATCATAGCTAGGTGGACCTAGCTATTTTCCATAGAAACCGACTGTGGTTAATTGTGGTGTAATAGAAAAAAATCTGTGACATTCAGCCATCAGAACCATGGCAGATGACATTTGGAGGTACATTGGGTAACCCCGGTGTGGGTGTTAACTATATTTTCCTTATTTCTAAACTTTACCCTGTATTCGTTCCTTGCATCTAATGCAAAACAGTGATGCGTAGTGCATGCATAATCTGACATCTTTGCGTGGACAAAATTTGTTAGTAGGAACCATATACTATTATAATCTATTGATGCCGAAATGCTCGATTCCTGGCTGCATCTTTGTTTCCCTTCTTTGCAAGACATACACGAATGTAGTGTCTCATTTATATATGTGTGTACATATTTTTTGTTAGCAACTCGAATTTTATTAAACTAGAATTCTAGTATTGTAGTATACACATAATATAGTGGTTGGATTTCCATATATCAACAAAATGTCCTACACATTAACAGTATAATATTTTTTTTAATAATTTACCATTTCATATATTAAGGAGTTGAATATTTTGTTATCAACGGTGGTAAATCTAGTTGATGAATTTACTGTACTATTCTTGGTGAATGTTATTTATGTTGAAAGCTTGTCATTGTTATGTTCTAACGAAGGCAAAGGAAATAACAAGGTTTATACATGGCAATGAGATGCCGGTTAAACTGGTTGGAAACGGCGAGATTGTGAGCAATTCTTGTTTGAAATATGTTGTTGCATTTGACACTAGAGAAGCTAGTTTCCGAGAGAGCAAATCTGGTGGAGATGTTTAACTCTCCTGAATGGGCTTCCTCCGATTGGGATGCTAGCGAGACGTTTCGGCATATCTGTCACATAGTGAAGACAGATGCATTTTGGTGTGTTGCGGCTGATGTTTTGAAGGTTACACAATTCCATTCGTTCCATTCCCCACTGCATGCTGCTGGTTATATGCTAAACCCAAGTGTCTTTTACAAAGACCATGCCTGTAATGATCCTGAGGCATCAACGGTATTGAGGTCTGCATCACCCAAATGGCCAACGGTAATTATGATCCAAAGAAAGTCAAAGCACAAACTGAAGTATATAGAAGAAAATTGGGCTCGTTAGGTTCAGATTCATCAGCAATTAAGAAAATGATGGAATTACCACAAGGTAAAGTAGAGCCCATTCTCTTGTGGTCTGGTGAAACAAAGTTTCCACTTATTTCGTTCCACTTTGACTTCCAGAATACTAATGGATCCATTGCGATCATTGTTACTTCATTCATACTAAAATAATGGAGTTAAGTTCTAACCCTGTCTTCCTTCAACTTGCAGTTTGTTGGTGGTCGGTGCATGGGACTGACACACCTGAGCTGCAAACCCTTGCGACCCGGATATTAAGCCAAACATGCTTTGGCGCTAAAAGGTACAACATTGATCGGCACATATCCGAGAAGGTGCATGAGGCGAAGCCATTTCATGACCAGGACCCGTATCGCGGGCTGGAGTACGTCCACTACAATATGCGTCTCGCCAGTGCTAAACCACTCATAGGAGGTCTTTGTGGGGATCAGGTTGGTAAACCTGCCAGTCCGCTGGTGATTGGATCTGGGTTCCGCGGCATCGCCAATGACGGCTCACCTTCCAGACTCTGGAGCAATGCATCCATCTCCTTTTTCTTTTTCCAGAAGCGCTCGCGCTGTCATCTCCAATCTGGTATTCTGGTGTGATTCTGATTGTGCCTCATCAGACTCTTGCTTGTTTTATTTCTTGAACAATCATCATAGCTAGGTGGACCTAGCTATTTTCCATAGAAACCGACCGTGGTTAATTGTGGTGTAATAGAAAAAAATCTCGTGACATTCAGCCATCGTAACCATGGCAGATGACATTTGGAGGTACATTGGGTAACCCCGGTGTGGGTGTTAACTATATTTTCCTTATTTCTAAACTTTACCCCGTATTCGTTCCTTGCATCTAATGCAAAACAAGTGATGCGTAGTGCATGCATAATCCGACATCTTTGCGTGGACAAAATTTGTTAGTAGGAACCATATACTATTATAATCTATTGATGCCGAAATGCTCGATTCCTGGCTGCATCTTTGTTTCCCTTCTTTGCAAGACATACACGAATGTAGTGTCTCATTTATATATGTGTGTACATATTTTTTGTTAGCAACTCGAATTTTATTAAACTAGAATTATAGTATTGTAGTATACACATAATATAGTGGTTGGATTTCCATATATCAACAAAATGTCCTACACATTAACAGTATAATATTGTTTTTTATAATTTACCATTTCATATATTAAGGAGTTGAATATTTTGTTATCAACGGTGGTAAATCTAGTTGATGAATTTACTGTACTATTCTTGGTGAATGTTATTTATGTTGAAAGCTTGTCATTGTTATGTTCTAACGAAGGCAAAGGAAATAACAAGGTTTATACATGGCAATGAGATGCCAGTTAAACTGGTTGGAAACGGCGAGATTGTGAGCAATTCTTGTTTGAAATATGTTGTTGCATTTGACACTAGAGAAGCTAGTTTCCGAGAGAGCAAATCTGGTGGAGATGTTTAACTCTCCTGAATGGGCTTCCTCTGATTGGGATGCTAGCAGTACGTTCTGGCATATCTATCACATAGTGAAGACAGATGCATTTTGGTGTGTTGCGGCTGACGTTTTGAAGGTTACACTATTCCATTCGTTGCATTCCCCACTGCATGCTGCTGGTTATATGCTAAACCCAAGTGTCTTTTACAAAGACCATGCCTGTACTGATCCTAAGGTCATCAGCAGTATTGAGGTCTGCATCACCCAAATGGCCAACGGTATTTATGATCCAAAGAAAGTCAAAGCACAAACTGAAGTATATAGAAGAAAATTGGGTTCGTTGGGTTCAGATTCATCAGCAGTTAAGGAAATGATGGAATTACCACAAGGTAAAGTCGAGCCCATTCTCTTGTGGTCTGGTGAAACAAAGTTCCCACTTATTTCGTTCCACTTTGACTTCCAGAATACTAATGGATCCATTGCGATCATTGTTACTTCATTCATACTAAAATAATGGAGTTAAGTTCTAACCCTGTATTCCTTCAACTTGCAGTTTGTTGGTGGTCGCATGGGACTGACACAAACTGCGCTGCAAACCCTTGCGACCCGGATATTAAGCCAAACATGCTTTGGCACATATCTGAGAAGGTGCATGAGGCGAAGCCATTTCATGACCAGGACCTGTATCGCGGGCTGGAGTACGTCCACTACAATATGCGTCTCGCCAGTGCTAAACCACTCATAGGAGGTCTTTGTGGGGATCAGGTTGGTAAACCTGCCAGTCCGCTGGTGATTGGATCTGGGGTCCGCGGCATCGCCAATGACGGCTCACCGTCCAGACTCTGGAGCAGTGCGTCCATCTCCTTTTTCTATTTCCAGAAGCGCTCGTGCTCTCATCTCCAAGCTGGTATTCTGGTGTGATTCTGATTGTGCCTCATCAGACTCTTGCTTGTTTTATTTCTTGAAAAATCATCATAGCTAGGTGGACCTAGCTATTTTCCATAGAAACCGACTGTGGTTAATTATGGTGTAATAGAAAAAAATCTGTGACATTCAGCCATCAGAACCATGGCAGATGACATTTGGAGGTACCTTGCTGTAACCCCGGTGTGGGTATTACCTATATTTTCCTTATTTCTAAACTTTACCCTGTATTCATTCCTTGCATCTAATGCAAAACAGTGATGCGTAGTGCATGCATAATCTGACATCTTTGCGTGGACAAAATTTGTTAGTAGGAACCATATACTATTATAATCTATTGAAACCGAAATGCTCGATTCCTGGATGCATCTGTAAGGTTTAATTCCTGGCTGAAAGAGTGCAAGATTTGTTTCCCTTCTTTGCAAGACATGCACGAATGTAGTGTCTTATTTATATATGCGTGTACGTATTTTTTTATTAGCCACTCAAATTTTATTAAACTAGAATTCTAGTATTGTAGTATACACATAATATAGTGGTTGGATTTCCGTATATCAACAAAATGTCCTACACATTAACAGTATAATATTGTTTTTTTATAATTTACCATTTCATATATTAAGGAGTTGAATATTTTTCCCTTTTTTCATATTTCGTAATTATCAACGGTGGTAAATCAAGTTGATGAATTTGCTGTACTATTCTTGGTGAATGTTATTTATGTTGAAAGCTTGTCATTGTTATGTTCTAACGAAGTCAAAGGAAATAACAAGGTTTATACATGGCAATGGGATGCCGGTTATACTGGCTGGAAACGGCGAGATTGTGAGCAATTCTTGTTTGAAATATGTTGCTGCATTTGACACTAGAGAAGCTAGTTTCCGAGAGAGCAAATCTGGTGGAGATGTTTAACTCTCCTGAATGGGCTTCCTCTGATTGGGATGCTAGCAGTGCATTCTGGCATATCTGTCACATAGTGAAGACAGATGCATTTTGGTGTGTTGCGGCTGATGTTTTGAAGGTTACACAATTCCATTCGTTGCATTCCCCACTGCATGCTGCTGGTTATATGCTAAACCCAAGTGTCTTTTACAAAGACCATGCCTGTAATGATCCTGAGGTCATCAGCAGTATTGAGGTCTGCATCACCCAAATGGCCAACGGTAATTATGATCCAAAGAAAGTCAAAGCACAAACTGAAGTATATGGAAGAAAATTGGGTTCGTTAGGTTCATTCATCAGCACATAAGGAAATGATGGAATTACCACAAGGTAAAGTAGAGCCCATTCTCTTGTGGTCTGGTGAAACAAAGTTTCCACTTATTTCGTTCCACTTTGAATTCTAGAATACTAATGGATCCATTGCAATCATTGTTACTTCATTCATACTAAAATAATGGAGTTAAGTTCTAACCCTGTATTCCTTCAACTTGCAATTTGTTGGCGGTCGGTGCATGGGACTGACACACCTGCGCTGCAAACCCTTGCGACAAGGATCTTAAGCCAAACATGCTTTGGCGCTAAAAGGTACAACATTGACTGGCACATATCTGAGAAGGTGCATGAGGCGAAGCCATTTCATGACCTGTATCGCGGGCTGGAGTACGTCCACTACAATATGCGTCTCGCCAGTGCTAAACCACTCATAGGAGGTCTTTGTGGGGATCAGGTTGGTAAACCTGCCAGTCCGCTGGGTGATTGGATCTGGGGTCCGCGGCATCTCCAATGACGGCTCACCGTCCAGACTCTGGAGCAATGCGTCCATCTCCTTTTTCTTTTTCCAGAAGAGCTTGCGCTCTCATCTCCAATCTGGTATTCTGGTGTGATTCTGATTGTGCCTCATCAGACTCTTGCTTGTTTTAGTTCTTGAACAATCATCATAGCCAGGTGGACCTAGCTATTTTCCATAGAAACCGACTGTGGTTAATTGTGGTGTAATAGAAAAAAATCTGTGACATTCAGCCATCAGAACCATGACAGATGACATATGGAGGTACCTTGCTGTAACCCCGGTGTGGGTGTTACCTATATTTTCCTTATTTCTAAACTTTACCCCGTATTCATTCCTTGCATCTAATGCAAAACAGTGATGCGTAGTGCATGCATAATCTGACATCTTTGCGTGGACAGAATTTGCTAGTAGGAACCCTATACTATTATAATCTATTGAAACCGAAATGCTCGATTCCTGGCTGCATCTGTAAGGTTTAATTCTTGACTGAAAGAGTGCAAGATTTGTTTCCCTTCTTTGCAAGACATACATGAATGTAGTGTCTCATTTATATATGCGTGTACATATTTTTTGTTAGCCACTCGAATTTTATTAAACTAGAATTCTAGTATTGTAGTATACATATAATATAGTGGTTGGATATCCATATATCAACAAAATGTCCTACACATTATCAGTATAATATTGTTTTTTATAATTTACCATTTCATATATCAAGGAGTTGAATATTTTGCCCTTTTTACATATTTTGTAATTATCAACGGTGGTAAATCTAGTTCATGATTTAATGTGCTATTCTTGGTGAATGTTATTTATGTTGAAAGATTGTCATTGTTATGTTTGGCGATTGGTAAAACATGAGTCAAAATGCAATCCAAAAGAAATATGTGGTTCTTGTATACATATAATATAGTGGTTGGATTTGCATATAGGAACAAAATGTCCTACACATTATCAACCTAATATTTTTTTAATATTTTACCAGTTCATATATTAACAAGGTGAATATTTTTTCCTCTTTTTCTTATTTCGTAATTATCAACGTTGTAACTGGTAAATCCAATTGATGAAGTTACTGTACTATGCCCGGTGAATGTTATTTATGTTGAAATCTTGTCATTGTTATGTTTGGAGAATGGTAAAACATGATTCAAAATGCAATCCAAAAGAAACATGTGGAGCTTAAGGGGCATGATTTAGACAACACCCAGCTTGTGAAAATGTCATTGACATTTCTTGTCAGAATATGGTTTCTATGTTAGACATCATCCAGTTATCAAGTGGTCGTGTTGGTAGTTTAAGTCTTCAACATGTCACTGGAAATGATTTAGGTTTGCAACAAGGCATTTCCTAACTTATTTTTGCTTCATCTACTGGGATGTCTAATGATCACCGACAATGGTATCCTTAAAATCTATAGAATATACACCACATTTAGCACTCTACACATCATGGATTTTTCACCCATCAAAGTTGCATCTTTGCGGACTCTGGTGACGCACGCTATGAGACACCAATTCACTATCTTGGATTATTGCCCTGAAATCTGGATCGGCACAATTGCCTATTTCAAGACCGAGATGCCTCGTTTGGCCAATATGGAGCTTCATATCATGGATGTGGTACAACATAATGCAGTACCAGGAGTGGAAACAACAACCTCCCTTCCATTGGTGCCTGTTCGAGTACATGGCGAATCGTACAAAAACCATCCCTTGCAGACCCTATTGTTGGAAAAAATGCTCTCATGGTTAATTCAAGGGATTGCTTCACCATATAATTTCCCATTTTGAGCTCCCACTGCCTAATATTTTTTAATATAGTGGTTGGATTTTCATATATAGGAACAAAATGTCCTACACATTATCAGCCTAATATTTTTTTTAATATTTTACCAGTTCATATATTAACGAGGTGAATATTTTTTCCTCTTTTTCTTATTTCGTAATTATCAACATTGTAAACTGGTAAATCCAATTGATGAAGTTACCGTACTATGCCCGGTGAATGTTATTTATGTTGAAAGCTTGTCATTGTTATGTTTGGAGAATGGTAAAACATGATTCAAAATGCAATCCAAAAGAAACATGTGGAGCTTAAGGGGCATGATTTAGACAACACCCAGCTTGTGAAAATGTCATTGACATTTCTTGTCAGAATATGGTTTCTATGTTAGACATCATCCAGTTATCAAGTGGTCGTGTTGGTAGTTTAAGTCTTCAACATGTCACTGGAAATGATTTAGGTTTGCAACAAGGTTTCCTAACTTATTTTTGCTTCATCTACTGGGATGTCTAATGATCACCGACAATGGTATCCTTAAAATCTATAGAATATACACCACATTTAGCACTCTACACATCATGGATTTTTCACCCATCAAAGTTGCATCTTTGCGGACTCTGGTGACGCACGCTATGAGACACCAATTCACTACCTTGGATTATTGCCCTGAAATCTGGATCGGCACAATTGCCTATTTCAAGACCGAGATGCCTCGTTTGGCCAATATGGAGCTTCATATCATGGATGTGGTACAACATAATGCAGTACCAGGAGTGGAAACAACAACCTCCCTTCCATTGCTGCCTGTTCGAGTACATGGAGAATCGTACAAAAACCATCCCTTGCAGACCCTATTGTTGGAAGAATGCTCTCATGGTTAATTCAAGGGATTGCTTTACCATATAATTTCCCATTTTGAGCTCCCACTGCTCAAGTGTCGAGTAATGTCGAGCTTCACTTGGAATCACCTTGACCTGGTACGTTTGCTGGGTCAAAGGACGACGCTTGAGAGCCTCGATCTGGCAAGGGTCATGTTCTCTTCTTATGGTGGTCTGGTGGGGGTACTCCATTCCTGCCAGGAGACCATCGAAGACCTCAGACTCAGGAACTGAACATTTGAAGACACTTGGAAGTGTGATAACACACACACAGGTAAAATGTTCCTCCCTTGATGGTGAAACTAACACTCTATCATGTAATTTATAGGTAGGATTATCATGATAGTTGCACTAGGTAAATTGTCTACCTCTCAATACAATTTCCGTGAGATCACCTTGATCCATGATTGCACTAAATATAGGACTCCATTTTATTATTATCAATATCTCTCCTAGTCATGTTCAAAGCTCTAGTAACCGGGCACTGGAAAAATTCATAATGACATTTACCATTTCAATTGTTGTATGTGAATACATATTTCTTAAATGTTATTAGATGTGGTGTGTTTTGAAAATGGTTCCCTTCTTTGCAAGATACACGAATGTAGTGTCCCATTTATATATGCTTGTACATATTTTTTTGATAACCACTCGGATTTTATTAAACTATATTTCTAGTATTCTTGTATACATATAATATAGTGGTTGGATTTCCATATAGGAACAAAATGTCCTACACATTATCAGCCTAATATTTTTTTAATATTTTACCAGTTCATATATTAACGAGGTGAATATTTTTTCCTCTTTTTCTTATTTCGTAATTATCAACGTTGTAACTGGTAAATCCAATTGATGAAGTTACCGTACTATGCCCGGTGAATGTTATTTATGTTGAAAGCTTGTCATTGTTATGTTTGGAGAATGGTAAAACATGATTCAAAATGCAATCCAAAAGAAACATGTGGAGCTTAAGGGGCATGATTTAGACAACACCCAGCTTGTGAAAATGTCATTGACATTTCTTGTAGGAATACGGTTTCTATGTTAGACATCATCCAGTTATCAAGTGGCTGTGCTAGTAGTTCAGGTGTTCAACATGTCACTGGAAAGTATTTAGTTTTGCAACGAGAAATTTCCTAACTTATTTTTGATTCGTTTAGTGGGATGTTTGATCATGGCCAACAATGGTATTCTAAAAACCTATAGAAGATGCACCACATTTAGCGCTCTCCGCATCGAAGATTTTCCACCCATCAAAGTTGCATCCTTGCGGAATCTGGTGATGCACGCTATGAGACGCCCATTCCTTTCCTTGGATAATTACCCTCAAATCTCGATCAACACCATTTCCTACTTCATGATCGAGAAGCCTGGTTTGGCCAATGTGGAGCTTCATATCATGGATGCGGTACAACAAAGTGCAATATCAGAAGTGGAAACAACAACCTCCCTTCTATTTGGTGCCCGTTCGAGTACACAGCGGATCATAGATAATCCAGCCTTTGCATACCCTATTGTTGGAAGATTGCTCTGATGGTTACATCAAGGGATTGCTTCACCATATGATTTCTCATTTTGATCTCCCACTTCTCAAGTGTCTAGTAATGTCGAGTTTCACTAGGAATCACCTTGACCCGGTACGTTTGCTGGGTCAAAGGACGATGATTGAGAGCCTCGATCTAGCAAGGGTCATGTTCTCTTCTTATGGTAGCCTAATGGGGGGTACTCCATACCTCTCAGGAGACCATCGAATACCTCGAACTAAGGAAGTGCACATTCAAAGACACTTGGAAGTGTGATAACACACAGTAAGGTAAAATGGTCCTCCCTTCATGGTGAAACTAACACTCTATCATGTAATTGATAGGTAGGATTATCATGATAGTTGCACTAGGTAAATTGGCTACCTTTCAATGCAATTTATGTGAGTTCACCTTGATCCATGATTGAACTAAATAGAGGAATCCATTTTATTATTATCAATATCTCTTATAGTCATGTTCAAATCGCTAGTAACCATAATTAGGCACTCGAAATTCATAATGACATTGACCAGTTCAATTGTTGTATGTGAATATATATTTATTAAATGTTAGATGTGGTGTGTTTCGACAATGTTTGCCTTATTTGCAAGACATACACGAATGTAGTGTCTCATTTATATATGGTTGTACATATTTTTTGTTAGCCACTCGGATTTTATTAAACTAGAATTCTGGTATTCTTGTATACACATAATATAGTGGTTGGGTTTGCATATATCAAAAAATTCCATACACATTACCGGTCTAATATTCTTTTTTATAATTTACCATTTCATATATTAATGAGGTGAATATTTTGCCCTTTTTCATATTTTGTAATTATCAATGGTGTAACGGGTAAATCTAGTAGATGAATTTAATGTACTATGCCTGGTGAATGTTATTTATGTTGAAAGCTTGTCATTGTTATGTTTGGAGAATGGTACAACATGAGTCAAAATTCAATCCAAAATAAACATGTGGAGCTGAAGGGGCATGATTTAGACAACACTCAGCTTGTGAAAAATGTCATTGACATTTATTGTAGGAATATGGTTTCTATGTTAAAGATCATCTAATTATTAAGTGGCCATGCTGGTAGTTCAGGTGTTCAACATGTCACTGGAAAGGATTTAGATTTGCAACATGGCATTTCCTAACTTATTTTTGGTTCGTCTACTAGGATGTCTAATGATCACCAACAATGGTATTCTAAAAATCTATATAAGATGCACCATATTTAGCGCTCTCCACATCAAGGATTTTACTCCCATCAAAGATGTATCCTTGAGGACTCTGGTGATGCATGCTATGAGACACCCATTACTTTCCTTGGATAATTATCCTCAAATCTCGATCAGTACCATTGCCTACTTCATGACCGAGAAGCCTGGTTTTGCCAATGTGGATCTTCATATCATGGATGTGGTACATCAAAGTGCAGTATCAGAAGTGGAAACAACAACCTCCCTTCCATTTGGTGCCCGTTCGAGTACATAGCAAATCGTACATAATCCATCCCCTTGCATACACTATTGTTGGAAGATGTCCTTGATGGTTACTTCAAGGGATTGCTTCACCATATGATTTCTCATTTTGAGCTCTCACTGCTCAAGTGTCTAGTAATGTCGAGTTTCACTTGGAATCACCTTGACATGGTATGTTTGTTGGGTCAAAGGACGATGCTTGAGAGACTCGATCTGGAAAGGGTCATGTTCTCTTCTTATGGTGGCCTGATGTGGGCTACTCCATACCTGTCAGCAGACCATCGAAGACCTCAGACTGAGGAAGTGCACATTCAAAGACACTTGGAAGTATGATAACACACATTAAAGTAAAATGGTCCTCCCTTAACACTCTATCATGTAATTCATAGGTAAGATTATCATGATAGTTGCATTAGGTAAATTTTCTACCTTCCAATGCAATTTCCTTGAGTTCACCTTGATCCATGATTGCACTAAATAGAGGACTCAATTCTATTGTTATCAATATATCTCCTAGTCATGTTCATCTCCAGTAACCATAATTGGGCACCAGAAATTCATAATGACATTTACCTATTCAATTCGTATAGGTGAATATATATATATTTCTTAAATGTTGGATTGGTATGTTTTGACAATGCTTCCCTTTTTTGGAAGACATACACGAATGCAGTGTATCATTTACATACAGAAAACCAAAACTGATCCCGGGTGCATATGCATCCGGTATGTATAAAACATATTTCAAAAACATAAAAAATTTAGGAAAAAAATTTAGCATGTAGAGGGACATGTTCTATGTGTGCACGTAAAGTTTCACATAAAACCGACAATTTTTATACCCTGTGTAAAAAAGACAAATAATGCCTCGAGAAATAGACTATTTTAGCACCAAAAATTTGTCTTTTTTGCACAGGGTACAAAACATCTTGATTTTTTCTGAGACAACTTTGTGAGCATGTAACATGTCAAGGTATACATGCGGCATTTTTATTTATATTTTTTTGACATTTGTAAATATATTTAATATGTATTTCAAATAAAGGGTGCATATGCACCCGGCTGCAGAAACACCTGTCCACATACATATGCTTATATAGTTTTTTAGCCATTCAGACTTTATTAAACTGGAATTCTAGTATTCTTGTATATATATATAAATAGTGGTAGGATTTACATATTAGGAACAAAATGTCCTATACATTATCAGTCTAATATTGTTTTTTTACTAATTTACCATTTCATATATTAGGGAGGTCAATATTTTTCCCTCTTTTTTATTTCATAATTATCAATGTTGTAACTAGTAAATCTAGTTGATGAAGTTTATCATACTATGATTTTTCAATGTTATTTATGTTAAAAACTTTTCATTGTTATGATTGTAGAATGGTAAAATGTGAGTGAAAATGCAATCGAAAAGAATTATGTGGAGCTTAAGGGACATGATTTAGACAACACCCAGCTTGTGAAAAATGTCATTGACATTTCTTGTTGTGATATGGTTTCTTTGCAAGACATCACCCAGTAATCAAGTGAATGTGCTGCTAGTTCAGGTTTTCAACATGTCACTGCAAAACAAGTCAGACAACAAGGCATTTGCTAACTTATTTTTGGTTCATCTACTGGGATGCCTGATGATCACCAACAATGGTATTCTTGAAATCTCTAGAAGATGTACCTTATTTATCTCTCTCTACATGGAGGATTTCCACCCATCAGAGTTGCATCCTTGCGGACTCTGGTGACGCACGCTATGAGACTCATATTCCTTTCTTTGGATAGTTGCCCAGAAATATGGAGTAGCGCCATTGTCTACTTCATGACAGAGAAGCCTGGTTTGCCTAATATGGAGTTTCATATCACGGATGTTGTACAGAAGAGTGCAATATCATAAGTGGAAACAATAACCTCCCTACCATTGATGCTCATTCGAGTACATAATGAGTCCTAGAGAATCCATCCCTTGCATACCCTATTGTTGGAAGATTGCTTTGATGAACTTCAAGGGACTGCTTGACCATATGATTTCTCATGTTATGCTCCCACAACTTAAGTGTGTAGTGATCTGGGGCTGCACTGTGAATCAATTTGACATGGTATGTTTGCATGGTCTAAGCACGACGCTCGAGATCCTCTATCTGACAAGGGCCATGTTCTTGTTGGGGGGATGACCCCCGGTATGCCAAAGGCATGCCAAACCGGATGGTTTGAGCCATCAAGATACCGGTTTAATGTTTATACCGGAGCACGAAGTTAAGTGTTTGGCTAAGTAAAGCTAAGCCGGTATCCCCAAGAGGGGTATACCGGAACCAGATAAAGAAGACACCGGGCTACCGGTAAGAAGTGCACTGTGGCACGTCGGCAAGACTAGTCAAAGATTCTCTCCAGAGCTAGAGGACAAAGATGAGCTAAGCAAAGTGGCTTTAAACGAAGCCGTGACGATAAAGAAGAGGATGACGCTGAAAGAAGCCGGAGGACGTCAGCCTCCCTGATTACAGAAGACCCCGGCGTCATTTATGATTAAAGTAACTTTGTAAAGTAGTTTGTCTAGTCAAAGATGCCATTAGGGTTTCTCCCCTATAAGCCACCTTCTCCCCTATATAAGGAGAGGGGGCACACCCTTAGGCGGGTACGTACGATGAGATAGTAGAGAATCACCACCTGTAACTTGTTGAGATCAATGAAGAGAAAGATCTAGAGCAGAGTTCTTCCTTGTGTGTTTCTTCTTCTACCTTTGCCTTTGGCTAAGTTCTTGAGGAAAGCATCCGGAAGTTCATCCTATCTAATCAAAAACCCTCCCCTGAATCCTCTAGCGCCCATTAGGCCCCAACTTAATCCATCCTATGGCATCTGTCTGTTCACCACGACGACAGTTGGCGCCCACCGTGGGGCATGAAGTGGCGCTTGCTAGAGTTCACATTCGGGCGGGCATCCTTGAGGTCGCCGGCGAGCGGACGGTGTCTGCGCTCGTCCAGCGCCTCTACTCCATGGACTTCATCAATGAAAACGCATGCTGCTTCGCCAACGGCGGCATCTTCCCCAAGAACGGTCGCGTCATCGAGTTCGGCAGCCACCGTGTCTACTTCGGCACAGTCCCTGTGCGCCAGCGCCTCTCGCCGGTGCTGGTGGCGCCGGATCCGCCAAGATGGCTCTGTGCTGGCCGCGCTGCCGGCAGCGTGGAGGTGATGATGACCGGCGCGGTCGGCGCTGGCAGGGAGGTTGTGGATGAAGGTGCTGGCCGTGCGGCATCGACCCGTCCGGCCAAGCCACCGCTGGAGCGCGACGCTGGCGCTGCGGGAGCATCTTCCGCACCACCGGAGACACCGCTTCAAGCGGCGATGAACGTGCTGGCGATGCCCATCGCGCAGAACATCGACCCGGCAGCGGCTCAGGCGGAGCTGGAAGCGCAACGCCAGAAGCTGCTCGCGAACAGCGCCGACATCGTCCGGGCACAGCGCGAGCTTAACTTAACCCTACGTGAGTATAACGCTGCCCATGGCTTTGCTTCAGTTAGCGCTCATGCTGCTAGGATGCCGGAAAACCGGCTTAAGGCTCGCAATCTAGATCAGGATTTGCGTAAGGAAATTCTTGCCGGCAAAAGTACCTCTGCATCTGTGAGCATCATAGAGAAACCTAAGTACAGTAGCCCGGATAAAACCATAAAAGCTTCTAAGGCTGCAGTAGAGCTGTGTGAGTCGCTTTCCGGTGAGGCTTTGGCAAAACAGCAAGAGCGTGTTAGAGATTTGCTAGAAACCATTGAGCAGCAGAATGCTGAGCAGCTTGCTAAGTTGAACAAAGCTGTGGCTTCGAAATCCGCGCGTTCAACAAAGAATGCCGGAAGCAAGTCCCATGGGCAGGCATCGTCCCCCCATCCGGACAGAAGAAGAGAAAAAGAGATGAATGCGCAGCAGATGACTGTGTATGATCCAGTCCTTGCCGGAAAGCAACAAGCCGGGCAACATGATGCCGGTAGGAAAAGCCAAGGGGCAGATAGAGGCTACGCCAAAGGAGGCTATGCCGGAAACAATCATGCCGGTAGATACGAAACCGGGCAAAATTATCGAACTGCAAGGGCAGCGTATGAAGAGGAGGAAATGCTTCCCCCAAGGTACCGGCAGGCAAGGGCCACGGTACCAGAACACTACGATGAAGCTGATTCGACAAGACTCACGGCACACCGGAACCCATTGGGAGAACGCGTGGGAGAAAGATACCTGCCAGAACGGAATACGAGGCACCGTCTGGATAGAGTGTATTTGTTAGAAATGATCGAGGCAGAAGGTCCTCCGGGTCCAAAATGCTTTGGCCCAAGGATCATGAAAGAGGAACCACCAGTTCGCAACTTCTAGTTGCCCCGTGACACAAAAACATATGATGGCACCACTAAGCCGGAAGATTGGCTCGCGGATTACGTGACCGCGGTATACGTCGCTGGTGGCGGAGGAACCGTAGCTGGAGGAGGAAACCGGCGTTGGGCCGTGAGAATTGTACCATCATTCCTGGTGGGACCGGCACGAATCTGGTTGAACAACTTGCCGGCAGGAAGCATAAACGGTTGGTTGGACTTTGAGGAAGCTTTTGTGAGTAATTTCAGCAGCACATACCGGAGGCCAAACAGGCCTCAGCAGCTCGCCTTGTGCGTGCAGCGCCCACAAGAAACAGACCGGGATTATCTGGCCCGGTGGAACTCCACGAGAAACTCCTGCAAAGGGGTGATAGAGGCGCAGGCCATAGCTTGGTTTTGCCATGGATGCCGCAGGGGTTCGCCGTTGTGGCAAAAGCTGCAGCGGAACATGCCGGTAACTCTAGCAGAGATGATACGTGTGGCAGATAACTATGCATTGGGAGACCCATTGCAACCGGCGGTGCAAGCTGAGCCGGAACAATCAAACCCGCCTCAGCAGCGCCAAGAGCAACACCGGGATAACCGGAACAACAAAAGAAGGGAAGAATTCCCGGATCGAAGGTACGGTCCGCAGCAAGTTGCTGCTGTACAAGAAAATTCTGAGGCCAGCGGCAGCCAGAGGCAGAGAACCGGATCACAGCCATGGGCGGGTCCTAAGAAGAAATGGGTCGAAAAGAAGCCCTAAGTCCAGAAAAAGAATTGGCAGGAACCTGTGAAATATACCATGGAAGTTGCGATGGATCAACCTTGCCGGTGGCACACTCCTAATCCGGCTCACCCGTCAAATCATTTGACGAAGGACTGTTCTTGGACCAAGTACTTGATGCTCAAGGGAGCAGTAAAAGATGCGCAGGCACAAGGGTGCTCCACAATGCAACCACCATCTCAATATATGCTGCATCAGCATCAACTACCACCACCACCACCGCTTACCGGAGCAAATGCTCTACCGGTACAGCCTCAGCCAAACAGCAGCGAGTACCAAGCAAGTCCATCAGGTGGGAGAAGGCAATGGCCAACCACCTGCACCGGCACCTTTGGGTCGGAACATTTACAAGGATCCGGACGTGTGCTGCGTTGTGTTCGTTACTGAGCCAACAGACAGGCAATGCCTACATCGCCGTTCCATGGAAGTGAACGTTGTGATGCCGGCAATACCAAAGTACATGCTGTGGTCAGATCAAGAGATCTCCTGGTCGTTCAAGGATCACCCCAAAGTAATGCCTAATCCGGGTGGTTATGCTCTTGTGCTGGACCCAATCATGCAAGGGCCAACGACTCGAGTCAAGTTCAGCAAGGTGCTGATAGACAATGGGAGCAGCATAAACATCATGTACCGGCACACCATGCATACGCTGGGCATAACAGAAAACATGCTTCAGCCAACTCGTACAACTTTCCACGGAATCGTTCCGGGCTTGTCCTGCGCACCAGTGGGAAAAGTCCGGGCGGATGTGTTGTTTGGAGGACGTGACAATTGCCGGGTTGAAAACATTGAGTTCGAGGTGGTCGACCTAGATAGTCCTTACCATGCATTGCTGGGGAGACCGGCATTGGCAGCTTTCATGGCCTCGACTCACACGGCCTATCTCAAGATGAAGATGCCGGCACCTCGTGGACCCTTAACTGTGGTGGGAAACTACAAGATTTCGCTGGAAACTGCTTCCGCTGAATCAAACCTGGCAGAATCCCTGGTGATTGCAGAGGAAAAGAGGAGGATGCAAACTACGGTTGCGCTGGCTTAGTGCTCACAGTTGAGCTTAGCGGCAATGAATAAAAGCTTGGGCACACCGGCGTTCAAGCCGACGAAAGAAACAAAGGACATCGTGCTGGATCCGGCTTACCCTGAGCGTACCGTTCGTATCGGTGCCGGCCTCAGTGAGGCATAGGAAAGCGCGCTCGTCAGCTTCCTCCGTGAGAATCGGAATATCTGTGCTTGGTCTACTGATGACTTGGTAGGTGTTCCGAGGGAGCTGGCTGAGCACTCTTTGAATTTCTAGAAGGATGCGAAGCCGGTGCGACAACCTTTACGCCGGTTTGCTGAGGATAGGAGGAAAATCATTGGAGAAGAAGTGACAAAGTTGTTGGTTGCCGGTTTCATCGTGGAAGTGCTGCATACTGAGTGGCTAGCCAATCCGGTGCTGGTCGAAAAGAAGAAAGATGAGAACCTCGAAGCTAAAGCTCCAAAGGTGTGGCGCATGTGTATCGACTACACCAACCTGAACAAGGCTTGCCCAAAAGATCCTTTCCCTTTACCCCGGATCGATCAGGTGATTGATTCTACTGCTGGGTGTGAGTTGTTGTCTTTCCTGGATGCCTATTCCGGTTTCCATCAAATTCCCCTGAAAAAGGAAGATCAAATAAAAACTGCGTTCATTACCCCGCACAGGGCTTATTGCTATGTCACTATGCCTTTCGGTTTGCGCAACGCTGGTGCAACGTACCAGCGCTGTATGCAAAAGTGCTTGTTTGATCAAATCGGAAAAAATGTGCAAGTCTATGTGGACGATGTCGTAGTAAAAACTAAGGCAAAAGAAACCTTAATCGACGATCTCCGGCAAACATTTGATAACTTAAGAAGATTCTGGATGAAACTCAATCCGGCAAAATGTTCCTTCGGTGTTCCCGCCGGCAAACTGCTTGGTTTTCTTGTATCAAGCCGGGGCATTGAGGTTAATCCGGTAAAGATCCGTGCAATCGAAAGAATGACTATACCGCGAGATCTCAAAGACGTGCAAAAGTTTACCGGAAGCTTGGCATCGCTAAGCCGGTTCATAAGCAGGTTGGGAGAAAAGGCTCTGCCACTCTATGCTCTCATGAAAAAATCCGATACGTTCGTCTGGACCCCTCAGGGAGACGCTGCGTTTAAAGAGCTAAAAACAATGCTAGCCACTGCACCAATACTGGCTTCACCTTTGGAAAGGGAACCCATGTTGTTGTACATCGCAGCAACCAACCGAGTCGTAAGTATTGTGGTGGTGGTAGAAAGAGAAGAGGAAGGAAAAACCGTGCAGAGGCCGGTATACTACCTGAGCGAGGTGCTCTCCCTCTCAAAACAAAACTACCCGTATTTCCAGAAAATGACTTATGGTGTGTTCATGGCCGCCACAAAGCTCAAGCATTACTTTGAAGAGCACCCCATGAAGGTGGTAAGTAAGGCACCCATTTCCGATATCATGTGCAACAAAGATGCTAGCGGTAGGATTGCAAAATGGGCAATCCAGATATCACCATACGTACCGGTGTATGAAAGAAGAGATGCCATAAAATCGCAAGCTTTAGCTGATTTCCTGGTTGTCTGGGAGGAAATGCAATACAAGCCACCAGATCAAAGAATAGAATATTGGAAGATGCACTTTGACGGATCCAAACTCAAAGAGGGTCTAGGTGCCGGTGTGGTGCTTACTGATACGTCTCCGACGTATCGATAATTACTTATGTTCCATGCCACATTATTGATGATATCTACATGTTTTATACACATTATATGTTGTATTTATGCATTTTCCGGCACTAACCTATTAACGAGATGCCGAAGAGCCGCTTGATGTTTTCTCGCTGTTTTTGGTTTCGGAAATCCTACAAAGGAAATATTCTCGAATTGGACGAAATCAACGCCCGGGGTCCTATTTTTGCACGAAGCTTCCAGAAGACCGAAGGAGAAAGGAAGTGGGGCCACGAGGCGCCGACACAACAGGGCGGCGCGGCCTGGCCCTTGGCCGCGCGCCCTGGCGTGTGGGGCCCTCGTGTGCCCCCCCCCGCGTTGCCCTTCCGCCTACTTAAAGCCTTCGTCGCGAAACCCCCAGTACCGAGAGCCACGATACGGAAAACCTTACTGAGACGCCGCCGCCGCCAATCCCATCTCGGGGGATTCTGGAGATCACCTCCGGCACCCTGCCGGAGAGGGGAATCATTTCCCGGAGGACTCTTCACCGCCATGGTCGCCTCGCGGAGTGATGAGTGAGTAGTTCACCCCTGGACTATGGGTCCATAGCAGTAGCTAGATGGTTGTCTTCTCCTCATGTGCTTCATTGTTGGATCTTGTGAGCTGCCTAACATGATCAAGATCATCTATCTGTAATTCTATATGTTGTGTTTGTCGGGATCCGATGGATAGAGAAAACTATGTTATGTTGATTATCAATCTATTACCTATGTGTTGTTTATGATCTTGCATGCTCTCCGTTATTAGTAGAGGCTCTGGCCAAGTTTTTGCTCTTAACTCCAAGAGGGAGTATTTATGCTCGATAGTGGGTTCATGCCTCCATTAAATCTGGGACAAGTGACGGAAAGTTCTAAGGTTGTGGATGTGATGTTGCCACTAGGGATAAAACATTGATGCTATGTCCGAGGATGTAGTTATTGATTACATTACGCACCATACTTAATGCAATTGTCTCGTTATTTTGCAACTTAATACTGGAAGGGGTTCGGATGATAACCTCGAAGGTGGACTTTTTAGGCATAGATGCATGCTGGATAGCGGTCTATGTACTTTGTCGTAATGCCCAATTAAATCTCACAATATTCATCATATCATGTATGTGCATTGTCATGCCCTCTCTATTTGTCAATTGCCCGACTGTAATTTGTTCACCCAACATGCTATTTATCTTATGGGAGAGACACCTCTAGTGAACTGTGGACCCCGGTCCATTCTTTACATCTGAAATACAAATCTGATGCTACTGTTCTTTACTATTCTTTGCAAACAATAATCATCCACACTATACATCTAATCCTTTGTTACAGCAAGCCGGTGAGATTGACAACCTCGCTGTTTCGTTGGGGCAAAGTACTTTGGTTGTGTTGTGCAGGTTCCACGTTGGCACCGGAATCCTCGGTGTTGCGCCGCACTACATCTCGCTGCCATCAACCTTCGACGTGCTTCTTGACTCCTACTGGTTCGATAAACCTTGGTTTCTTACTGAGGGAAACTTGCTGTTGTACGCATCACACCTTCCACTTGGGGTTCCCAACGGACGCGTGCTGTACGCATATCAAGCTAAATTTCTGGCGCCGTTGCCGGGGAGATCAAGACACGCTGCAAGGGGAGTCTCCACAATCCAATCTCTTTACTTTGTTTTTGTCTTGCTTTATTTTATTTACTACTTTGTTTGCTGCATTATATCAAAACACAAAAAAATTAGTTGCTAGCTTTACTTTATTTACTGTCTTGTTCTCTATATCAAAAACACAAAAAAATTAGTTACTTGCATTTATTTTATCTAGTTTGCTTTATTTACTACTGCTAAAATGGCCACTCCTGAAAATACTAAGTTGTGTGACTTCACAACCACAAATAATAATGATTTCTTATGCACACCTATTGCTCCACCTCGCTACTACAGCGAGAATTCTTTGAAATTAAACCCGCTTTACTAAATCTTGTTATGCGAGAGCAATTTTCTCGGTGTTAGTTCTCGATGATGCTCGCTGCCCATCTCAATAACTTTGTTGAATTGTGTGAAATGCAAAAGTATAAAGATGTAGATGGTGACATTATAAAATTAAAATTGTTTCCTTTCTCATTAAGAGGAAGAGCTAAAGATTGGTTGCTATCTCTGCCTAAGAATAGTATTGATTCATGGACTAAATGCAAGGATGCTTTCATTGGTAGATATTATCCCCCTGCTAAAATTATATCTTTGAGAAGTAGCATAATGAATTTCAAGCAATTAGATAATGAACATGCTGCTCAAGCTTGGGAAAGAATGAAATCTTTGGTTAAAAATTGCCCAACCCATGGACTGACTACTTGGATGATCATCCAAACCTTTTATGCAGGACTGAACTTTTCTTCGCGGAACCTATTGGATCCAGCTGCTGGAGGTACCTTTATGTCCATCACTCTTGGTGAAGCAACAAAGCTCCTTGATAATATGATGATTAATTACTCTGAATGGCACACGGAAAGAGCTCCACAAGGTAAGAAGGTAAATTCTGTCGAAGAAACCTCTTCCTTGAGTGATAAGATTGATGCCATTATGTCTATGCTTGTGAATGATAGGACTAATGTTGATCCTAATAATGTTCCGTTAGCTTCATTGGTTGCCCAAGAAGAACATGTTGATGTAAACTTCATTAAAAATAATAATTTCAACAACAATGCTTATCGGAACAATTCTAGTAATAACTATAGGCCATATCCTTATAATAATGGTAACGGTTATGGTAATTCTTATGGGAATTCTTACAACAATAATAGGAACACACCCCCTGGACTTGAAGCTATGCTTAAAGAATTTATTAGTACACAAACTTCTTTTAACAAATCTGTTGAGGAAAAGCTCAATAAAATTGATATTCTCGCTTCTAAGGTTGATAGTCTTGCCTCTGATGTTGATCTTTCGAAATCAAAAGTTATGCCTAATAAGGATATTGAAAATAAAATTGTTACTACAGCAAATGCCATCCAAGTTAGAATTAATGAGAATATAAGATTGATGGCCGAATTGCATGCTAGGTGGGAAAGAGAAGAAAATGAAAAACTAGCTAAAGAGAATAATGTAGCTAAAGTTTGGACTATTACCACCACTAGTAATGTTAATGATTCACATGTTGATGCACCTCCTACTATCAATGGTAAAATAATTGGTGTTGCCAATGTTTCCACTCCTAGAGCAAAGCCCGCAAAATTACCTGAAACTGCTAAAACTGCTGAAACTGCCTGTGATAAAACTGCTGAAATTTTTTCAAACATTGGGGATGATGATCCCATTGCTTTAGATTATAATGGTTTGGATTTTGATGATTGCCACATCTCTGAAGTTATAAAGTTCTTACAAAAACTTGCTAAGAGTCCTAATGCTAGTGCTATTAATTTAGCCTTTACAAAACATATTACAAATGCTCTCATAAAAGCTAGAGAAGAGAAACTAAAACTTGAAACTTCTATTCCTAGAAAGCTAGAGGATGGTTGGGAGCCCATCATTAAGATGAAGGTCAATGACTTTGATTGTAATTCTTTATGTGATCTTGGTGCAAGTATTTCCGTTATGCCTAAGAAAATTTATGATATGCTTGACTTGTCACCATTGAAAAACTGTTATTTGGATGTTAATCTTGTTGATAATGCTATAAAGAAACCTTTGGGGAGAGTTGATAATGTTCGCATTACCGTTAACAATAACCTTGTCCCCGTTGATTTTGTTGTCTTGGATATTGAATGCAAAGCATCTTGTCCCATTATATTGGGAAGACCTTTTCTTCGAACTGTTGGAGCTATCATTGATATGAAGGAAGGTAATATTAAATATCAATTTCCTCTCAAGAAAGGTATGGAACACTTCCCTAGAAAGAGAATGAAGTTACCTTTTGATTCTATTATTAGAACAAGTTATGATGTTGATGCTTCATCTCTCGATAATACTTGATACACACTTTCGCGCCTAGCCGAAAGGCGTTAAAGAAAAGCGCTTATGGGAGACAACCCATGTTTTTACTACAGTACTTTTGTTTTATATTTGAGTCTTGGAAGTTGTTTACTACTGTAGCAACCTCTCCTTATCTTAGTTTTGTGCATTGTTGTGCCAAGTAAAGTCTTTGATAGTAAGGTTCATACTAGATTTGGATTGCTGCGCAAAAACAGATTTCTTTGCTGTCACGAATTTCGACCTGCCTCTCTGTAGGTAGCTCAGAAAAATATGCCAATTTACGTGCGTGATCCTCAGATATGTACGCAACTTTCATTCAATTTGGGCATTTTCATTTGAGCAAGTCTCGTGCCTCAATAAAATCCATCTTTACGGACTGTTCTGTTTTGACAGATTCTGCCTTTTATTTCGCATTGCCTCTTTTGCTATGTTGGATGAATTTCTTTGATCCATTAATGTCCAGTAGCTTTATGCAATGTACAGAAGTGTTAAGAATGATTATGTCACCTCTGAACATGTTAATTTTTATTGTGCACTAACCCTCTAATGAGTTGTTTCGAGTTTGGTGTGGAGGAAGTTTTCAAGGATCAAGAGAGGGAAATGATGCAATATGATCAAGGAGAGTGAAAGCTCTAAGCTTGGGGATGCCCCGGTGGTTCAACCCTGCATATTTTAAGAAGACTCAAGCGTCTAAGCTTGGGGATGCCCAAGGCATCCCCTTCTTCATCGACAACATTATCAGGTTCCTCCCCTGAAACTATATTTTTATTCCATCACATCTTATGCACTTTACTTGGAGCGTCGGTTTGTTTTTGTTTTTGTTTTTGTTTGAATAAAATGGATCCTAGCATTCATTGTGTGGGAGAGAGACACGCTCCGCTGTTGCATATGGACAAGTATGTCCTTAGGCTTTACTCATAGTATTCATGGCGAAGGTTGAATCTTCTTCGTTAAATTGTTATATGGTTGGAATCGGGAAATGCTACATGTAGTAATTCTAAAATGTCTTGAATAATTTGATACTTGGAAATTTTTGTGCTCATGTTCAAGCTCTTGCATCATATACTTTGCACCCATTAATGAATAAACACCTATAGCTTGCTAAAATTTGCTTTGCATATTTGGTCTCTCTAAAGTCTAGATAATTTCTAGTATTGAGTTTGAACAACAAGGAAGACGGTGTAGAGTCTTATAATGTTTACAATATGTCTTTTATGTGAGTTTTGCTGCACCGGTTCATCCTTGTGTTTGTTTCAAATAACCTTGCTAGCCTAAACCTTGTATCGAGAGGGAATACTTCTCATGCATCCAAAATCCTTGAGCCAACCACTATGCCATTTGTGTCCACCATACCTACCTACTACATGGTATTTCTCCGCCATTCCAAAGTAAATTGCTTGAGTGCTACCTTTAAAATTTCCATCATTCGCCTTTGCAATATATAGCTCATGGGACAAATAGCTTAAAAACTATTGTGGTATTGAATATGTACTTATGCACTTTATCTCTTATTAAGTTGCTTGTTGTGCGATAACCATGCTTCTGGGGACGCCATCAACTACTCTTTGTTGAATATCATGTGAGTTGCTATGCATGTCTGTCTTGTCTGAAGTAAGGGAGATCTACCACTTTAATGGTTAGAGCATGCATATTGTTAGAGAAGAACATTGGGCCGCTAACTAAAGCCATGAATCATGGTGGAAGTTTCAGTTTTGGACATATATCCTCAATCTCATATGAGAACACTAATTGTTGCTACATGCTTATGCATTAAAGAGGAGTCCATTATCTGTTGTCCATGTTGTCCCGGTATGGATGTCTAAGTTGAGAATAATCAAAAGCGAGAAATCCAAAATGCGAGCTTTCTCCTTAGACCTTTGTACAGGCGGCATGGAGGTACCCCTTTGTGACACTTGGTTAAAACATGTGTATTGCGATGATCTCGGTAGTCCAAGATAATTAGGACAAGGTGCGGGCACTATTAGTATACTATGCATGAGGCTTGCAACTTGTAAGATATAATTTACATGATACATATGCTTTATTACTACCGTTGACAAAATTGTTTCATGTTTTCAAAATAAAAGCTCTAGCACAAATATAGCAATCGATGCTTTCCTCTTTGAAGGACCTTTCTTTTACTTTTATGTTGAGTCAGTTCACCTATTTCTCTCCACCTCAAGAAGCAAACACTTGTGTGAACTGTGCATTGATTCCTACATACTTGCATATTGCACTTGTTATATTACTCTATGTTGACAATATCCATGAGATACACATGTTACAAGTTGAAAGCAACCGCTGAAACTTAATCTTCCTTTGTGTTGCTTCAAAACCTTTACTTTGATTTATTGCTTTATGAGTTAACTCTTATGCAAGACTTATTGATGCTTGTCTTTAAGTACTATTCATGAAAAGTCTTTGCTTTATGATTCAGCTTGTTTACTCATGTCATTACCATTGTTTTGATCGCTGCATTCATTACATATGCTTACAATAGTATGATCAAGGTTATGATGGCATGTCACTTCAGAAATTATCTGTTTTATCGTTTACCTGCTCGGGACGAGCAGGAACTAAGCTTGGGGATGCTGATACGTCTCCGACATATCGATAATTTCGTATGTTCCATGCCACATTATTGATGATATCTACATGTTTTATACACATTATATGTTGTATTTATGCATTTTCCGGCACTAACCTATTAACGAGATGCCGAAGAGCCAGTTGCTGTTTTCTGCTGTTTTTGGTTTCAGAAATCCTACAAAGTAAATATTCTCGGAATTGGACGAAATCAACGCCCAGGGTCCTATTTTTGCACGAAGCTTCCAAAAGACCGAAGGGGAAAGGAAGTGGGGCCACGAGGCGCCGACACAACAGGGCGGCGCGGCCTGGCCCCTGGCCGCGCGGCCCTGGCGTGTGGCCCCCCGCGTTGCCCTTCCGCCTACTTAAATCCTTCGTCGCGAAACCCCCGGTACCGAGAGCCACGATACGGAAAACCTTACTGAGACGCCGCCGCCGCCAATCCCATCTCGGGGATTCCGAGATCACTTCCGGCACCCTCGCCGGAGAGGGGAATCATCTCCCGGAGGACTCTTCACCGCCATGGTCGCCTCCGGAGTGATGAGTGAGTAGTTCACCCCTGGACTATGGGTCCATAGCAGTAGCTAGATGGTTGTCTTCTCCTCATGTGCTTCATTGTTGGATCTTGTGAGCTGCCTAACATGATCAAGATCATCTATCTGTAATTCTATATGTTGTGTTTGTCGGGATCCGATGGATAGAGAATACTATGTTATATTGATTATCAATCTATTACCTATGTGTTGTTTATGATCTTGCATGCTGTCCGTTATTAGTAGAGGCTCTGGCCAAGTTTTCGCTCTTAACTCCAAGAGGGAGTATTTATGCTCGATAGTGGGTTCATGCCTCCATTAAATCTGGGACAGTGACAGAAAGTTCTAAGGTTATGGATGTGCTGTTGCCACTAGGGATAAAACATTGATGCTATGTCCGAGGATGTAGTTATTGATTACATTACGCACCATACTTAATGCAATTGTCTGTTGTTTTGCAACTTAATACTGGAAGGGGTTCGGATGATAACCTGAAGGTGGACTTTTTAGGCATAGATGCATGCTGGATAGCGGTCTATGTATTTTGTCGTAATGCCCAATTAAATCTCACAATATTCATCATATCATGTATGTGCATTGTCATGCCCTCTCTATTTGTCAATTGCCTGACTGTAATTTGTTCACCCAACATGCTATTTATCTTATGGGAGAGACACCTCTAGTGAACTCGTGGACCCCGGTCCATTCTTTACATCTGAAATACAAATCTGCTCCTATTGTTCTTTACTGTTCTTTGCAAACAATCATCATCCACACTATACATCTAATCCTTTGTTACAGCAAGCCGGTGAGATTGACAACCTCGCTTTTTCGTTGGGGCAAAGTACTTTGGTTGTGTTGTGCAGGTTCCACGTTGGCACCGGAATCCCTGGTGTTGCGCCGCATTACATCTCGCTGCCATCAACCTTCGACGTGCTTCTTGACTCCTACTGGTTCGATAAACCTTGGTTTCTTACTGAGGGAAACTTGCTGCTGTACGCATCACACCTTCCACTTGGGGTTCCCAACGGACGCATGCTGTACGCGTATCACTTACCTCACCTAAGGGAGATCATCTCCGGTACGTTTTGCAAGTACATTTCAGGGCATCAAACAATGTCGCTGAGTACGAGGCTTTGATTCATGGACTTAAGGTCGCAAAAGAAATCGGTGCACACCGGATCATTTGCTACGGTGATTCAGATCTTGTGGTGCAACAATGTTCGGAGATTGGGACGCAAAAGATGCCAACATGGCTTCATACCGCTTTCACGTGCAAAAGATTGCCGGCTTCTTTGAAGGCTGTCAGTTTCACCATGTGCCACGAGCGGAAAATGAAGCCGCGGATGCTTTGTCCAAGCTAGGCTCATCTAGGCAAGAAATTCCTCCCGGAATAGCCTTGGCACACTTAAGAATACCATCAATCAAACCGAGTCCGGAATCGGAGTCCATTTTTGTACCGGAAACGCATGTTGTACCAATGTATATCGATGAAGGAAACCCGGGGACTGTTCCGGTAAGCTCGGGGACTGCTGCGTCCATACCGGAGGAAATAATGCTGGTGGATAGCATGGAGATAGATGTACCGGTGTTTCTGGTTCGAGAGGCACCATCTTGGGTTAAACCTATTAAGGAATTCCTGATCAACGGCACCTTGCCGGTTGACGAAAATGAATCTAGAAGGATCTAGAGGAGGTCCAAAGCGTACACCATCATCAATGGCGAGGTGTACAAGAGAAGTGTTACCGGTGTCCTTCAGAGGTGTGTGGAACCGGAAGAAGGAAAGAAATGCTTGCGGAGATTCACCAAGGGGAATGTGGGCACCACGCTTCGTTAAGGGCGCGGGTAGCAAAAGTATTCCGGCATGGGTTCTATTGGCCCACTGCTTTGGAAAATGTTGAGGATTTGGTAAGAAAGTGCAACGGGTGCCAGAGATACGCCAAGCAAAATCATACCCCAGCATCCGGTTTAAAAACCATACCGCTAACTTGGCCGTTTGCTGTTTGGTGCCTTGACATGGTTGGCCCATTCAAAACTGCAAGGGGAAATATGACCCACATCTTGGTTATGGTTGATAAATTCACCAAGTGGCTAGAAGTGAAACCTATCGCAAAATGTGATGGGCGCACAGCGGTGAAGTTCTTGAAAGATGTTATCTTGCGGTATGGCTACCCGCATAGCATTATCACTGACAATGGAACGAACTTTGCTCAAGGTGAGTTCAAAAGATTTTGTGAGGATAACAATATCCGGTTGGATTTGTGCTCAGTGGCACACCCACAAGGCAATGGCCAGGTGGAAAGAACAAATGCCTTGGTACTTTCCGGTATCAAACCAAAACTCATCGAGGCGGTGGAAAAATCACCAGGGTGTTGGCTCGATGAGCTACCATCAGTGCTGTGGAGCATAAGAACAACTCCAAACCGGTCTATCGGATATACTCCATTCTTTATGGTTTACGGAGTAGAAGCGGTCATACCAACCGACATTCTCCATGACTCACCAAGGGTGCAGCTCTATACCGAACAAGAGGTAAAAGAGGCCAGAAAAAACGATGTGGACTTGCTAGAAGAAGCAAGAGAATTGGCATTGGCAAGAACATCCATTTACCAGCAAAACCTCAGACGCTATCATAGCCGGAAGGTTAACCCGAGGGTATTCCGGGAAGGAGATCTGGTGTCGCGCCTAGTGCAGCGCACTGAAGGCCGGCATAAGCTTTCACCCCCATGGGAGAGACCTTTCATTGTGAGCAAAGCTATCCACAATGATGCCTATTACTTGATCGATGCACACGAATGGAAAAAAGGAAAGGCGGACAGATCCGGAGAGGAGACCAAGCGTCCGTGGAACGTAGCTCTGTTGCGTCCTTTCTACTCTTGAAGTTGTGGTGTAAGAAGTTCCTTTTTGTACCTTATTTGCTATGAATAAAAAATGGCGGGACCTCGAATGAATCTCGGGGACTACCCCTACTGAAATTGCATGCAATATGTTTATTTTTCAGTTTACCGGTTGCTTGTTGAACATTTTTTCTTTTCGGTTTAGTAACGTGCTAAACCTACCGGTGTCTTCGACTCTGCTGCTGTCCGCAACCCGGCTTCATGGCAAGCAAGATAAACCGGTAGGAATTAAGCACGTGAACTACGAAAAGAGAGAGTGGGAACGAACAATCCGGAAAAATTTAACTAACCCCGGTTGTACCGGTTTTTTGTGAAAATTTCGAGTTATTTCTAAGTTCAAGAAAGTGCTTGCTTGGTAAAAGAACTTTGTGCCTCATACGCCAAAACGCCTAGAGAAGGTAGGCAGAGCCAAAGCAAAAGAGCCAAGTGTGCATCGGATTGGATGCGGAAACAATTCCGGAATCTTTGCAGTGCAAGATAAAAGCAAAACAATGAGCAAAACGCTAAGTCAATAGGCAAACATAAGTTAATAAGCTACCGGTATAACATACCGGCATAAACTGTTGTAGCACAGCCAAAGAGTAGCTAAGTTTTATATTACATCATAAACCTCGGCATACCGGGGTAGAATTTGATGAGCATTGTTTTGAAGTAAACAGGGCAGGCAAACATGTCACGGGAAGTACTTAGGTAGCAGGAGCTTCGGGAGGAACATCACCGGCCTCTGGGGCTTCCGGAGGCGCATCACCAGCTCCCGGCAGAACGTCGCCCGCTCCGGCATCTTCATCTTCCTCGTCCTCTCCTTCTTCGTCGCTGAGGTAGTCCTTGACGTCGGGAGGATGGGGGATGAAGGTGCGGACCGGGGCGTACTCTGCGATCCGGTAGGCTCGATCCTGCCGCTTCGCGGTGAGGGCCGGATCCATGTTAGTGGGAGCATTCTCGCGCACGCCAAGGAGGGCGTCCAGGTCCAAGTCCTCGTACCAGGAGCAGGCGACGCGCAGCGCCGCATCCGCTCCGGCACGAGCCGCTGAGCACTGCCACTCGCGGATTCGCCGGCTGGCACCTTTCAGGCATTCAGAGGTAAGCGTTAGGTTTGCCGGCACCTCCTGCTCAGGCCACAACACCTTGAAGAGATGGATCGCCACGTCGGGGAGATCGGCGAGGTTCCGGTCCACCGCGCGCATGTGGGCGACCCGCGCAGAGAGGGCGACCAGATGGTCATAAGGATCCCACGGCGCGTTCGGGTTCTTGAACTCTTGCTGAACCCGGCGCTCGGTCACCTTCTTCTGCGCATAGAGCTGCGAGTCCGGGAAGAGCCCTGCGAGGCAAAGAAAAGATAAGGACATGCTACCGGAAATATAAGCTTATAAGCAAAAACCGGAGAAGAAATAAGAAAAACTTACTGAGGGCAAGCGCGTCGGTTTGCATGACCAGTTGGTCATACTCCTTCTGCTCTCCCTCCAGGAGCGCGGCCCGATCCTCGGCTGCTTTCCGCGCCTTGGCTCCCTCCTCCAGCTCGGCCCACAGCACCACGGTGGAGTTGTTGGCATCCTCCAGGGCTTCGTTCAGCCTGGCCTCAGCTGCGGCTTTGGCGGCCTTCATCGCCTCATTGTGCTGGAGCCCGAGTTGGATTAGCTGGTCCTTCAGCCCCTTGGAATAAAGCTCCTGGGCGTCCAGAGCCTTGCGATTCTCCCGGATAAGCTGCTCCTTTTCACCTAGAGCCCGGAAAGGAAACATTAACAAAACTACAACTGGTAAAATGAAGAGAGACAAGTTAACCGGGAAAGAAGGAGCGGTACCTTGAAGTGCGGCGAGCTGAGTCTTGAGGGCTTCGATGGAAGCTTCCGGGATAGCTGTTATGCAAAAAAATTATAAGTACTAGAAGATAAAAGCTTCCGGTAAGAAGATGCCGGAGGCACGAAAGCTCACCTTGGCACTTGCTGTGCGCTTCAGCAAGATCCCGGTGCTCCCACAAAAGCTCCTCAAAGAGGTGCCTCCGGGCGTCGGCTGTGCTCTGTTCAAGAAGAAGTGTTAGAAAAAGAAGCCGGTTTCTCTGTGTTTCTACCTAAGTTTCGCGCTAAGAGCTATGTTCTTAACCCGAAACTCGGGGACTGGCTATGCCGGTTTTTTGAGTTTCTACCTAAGTTTCGCGCTAAGAGATATGTTCTTAACCCGAAACTCGGGGACTGGCTATGCCGGTTTTTTGAAGTTTTCTACCTAAGTTTCGCGCTAAGAGCTGCGCTCTCAACACGAAACTCGGGGACTGGGAAGATATACATAATCCAGAAAGAAGGAAACCGGCATGAGTTGAGAAATTGCAAAGGGTTTGGTATAACTTACCACCACGTTGTTGGTGGCATCGTGCCATGCGTTGTCCAGCTCCTTCACTGCGCGCCGCAGCCGCATGAAGTGTTCCTCCGTGCACCGGGGGCCAGAGGGGTCTAGCGCCGGAAGCCGATCCTTCCCCAGGCCGCGAGTAGCTGCGGACACATTCGAAGCATTCCACTTCTCAGCGTATGGAAGCAGGTGCCCCAGCTCGTGGCCTCCGCGCTTCAGCTCGGTGATCCGGCCCAAGATGCCGGAAGGCTTTTCTCCGGCCGCGGCAGCGGCGGGGCCGACGTGCAGCACCAAGGACTGCGGGCCAGGGGATGAAGTGCCGGAAGCCGTGGCCTTCCCTTTAAAAGCCTCCGGCTTGAGGAACTTGGTGATCTTGGTGGTTTCTGGCGGCGGCGTTGGCGTGGCCCCGCTTAGCTCCACGTTAGGAGCTTCCGGCGGAGGCACGGGCGATGTCTTGGGCGCCCAAGGTAGAAATTGCTGGCGCGGAAGAGTTCGGCACTGGCTTGGAGGGGGAAGAGTTTGAGCACTTCTTCTTCTTTCTTTTCAGGACGGGAGGAACCAGAGGTTCCGCCCGCCCGGCAGCTTCTGCGTCGGCGCCGATGTTGCTGGCGCCGGTGTCTTGTTTTTCTGGAGGGGGGACAAGGTCCTCCTCCGCGCGGTGTTCTGGAGGTGTAGGGGCCGCACGCCCCGCACTTGAGGGGAGGCAGAAGGGTTGCCGGTACCAGATGGTACCGGGCTTGACTGAGGAGGAGGAGTTGAGGCCCTTGCGGTTCCCTCAGAGCTCTCCGGCTTCGTGCCGCTGGCGCTCTTGGAGAGCTTAAGCGCAGGGCTGAACAAGAAAAAGAGAAAAGATCGGAAAAAGCAACCAAAAGGAAGAGTTTGGAAAACAAAGCAAACAGAGGAACAAAAGCTTACCCAGAAGAGACCGGCATCGTTTTCCCTTTGTAGCGCCTCTTCCCTGCTTCTTTCCCCCCAAAGACTTCCGTCCGGAAGCGTTTGGCGGGAGGCGCTTGGCTGGAGCCGGCATCAGGTGCCGGGGCCTTGTTCTTCTTGCCCTGGGGGACGAGCTTCTCCAGGAACTCGCGGCCGACCTCAGCCTGCAAAGGAGCCGCATGCTCATGAACCTGCGGTTGGGTGCTAGCTGAGGGAGCATCTATAGAGGAGATTCAACAGTAAAGCATGAGAGACCGGAAGAGAAAGCTACCTCAAGCATAGTGAGATCGTCACTGGAACCGGGAGCCTCAGACGAGAAGTTACCGGGGCGCGAGGTGTGGGTGCGGCCCATCTTGAGGTCGATCCATTTGATGTAAGGATCCGGATCAACCTTGTCCAGAGGCCGCTTCCGGCAAGGGCCTCGCTGCTCCGCTTTGATGTGAGGGAAGCGCTCTTTGGCCTGAAAACAAATGGAAAGTCAGTTAGCCACAACGTAAAAGTTACCGGTGCAACAACCCGGATCGCATAATCTCTTACTTCGTCAGTTGGAGGGTTGGTGGAGCTGAGAGGCACAAAGCCCCAATCCCAGTCATCCGGCATAGCAGTTTGGTAGATCTGCTTAGCCTTGAGGACTATGTCCTCCTTGCTCAGAGGGAGGCCGGTGATCTTGGTAGGATCGCCAGGGCCGTACATCTCGCTTATTTTATGAGCCCGACGCTTAAGAGGAAGCACCCGGCGTGAGATGAAGGTGTGTATGATGTCGTCAGAGCAGACGTTTGTCTCTTTCTTCAGCTTCTCCATGAAGCGTACGACCCGGTTCGTCTCAATATGATTCGTCCCAGGATAGTAGCCCCAGTTGACCTTCGTGGGCGGCGCCGGATTGAAAGCCGGCAGATTGATGAGATCTGGGGCGCCGTTGTTCTTCACATAGAAGAAGGTACTTTGCCACAACCGGCATGACTCAAGGCCATAGAATTTAAAGAAGGGGCTCCCTTGGCGGGAGCCGATAATGCAAGACCCGCATTGAACAGAGGGTTTGGGCTTAGGAATGTCCTTGCCCTGGACGGAGTTGATCCGGAGAGAGAAGAAGCGAGCAAAAGTCTCGCGAGTGGGACGGAGGCCGATGTAGCCCTCCATGAAAGTAGCATAACAAGAAAGATAAAAAAACGGCATTGCCGGGAAGGTGGTGAGGCTGGAGTTGGTAATAATCCAAAATCTGGCGAAAGAAGTCAGAGGCAGGAAGGCCGAAGCCATGCTCGAAGTGAGCAAGGAAGACTACGAACTCACCGGGTTCGAGTACCGGTTCGATCTCGTCGCGGGGAAGCCGGCAGGATACTCCTTCCGGTATCCTTCTAGACCGGTAGAGCCAGTCGATCTCGTGCTGCGTGACATCGGAGCCTTTCCAGGCTCCGCGAGTGATACCGGATAGATCTACTCCGGGAGCTTGGCTAGAGCTGCCGGCATCTTGACCTTTACCGTGTCGGCTTCCATCCGAGCAAGATCAGCTGATAGCCCGTCGGAAGTTTCACTCTGGTGGCTACTGGAGGATGACACGGAAAGAGACTCTTCACTAGACATACGGATCTGAGAGACATTCTACTCGAAAAACTGATTTCCCGAGATCTACCCTTGCGCGAAGATCTACGAGTAAGAGAAAAAAGCAAAAGAAAAGAGAAAGTAAATATCCTACCGGCCCAAGATCTGAAAAGCAAAGAAGAAGAGGGCAAAGAAGCATTGAGGCTAACCTGGGACGGCGTGAAGCACTGAAGATGGTCGCCGGAGAAGCGGTGAATTTGCAGTCGCCGGCGAGGTCCACCGAAGAAGAAGAACTCGCCGGAGAACTTACGGTGCGGCGGCGGCAGATGTGCTGCGGTGAATCTCTGCGCAGCAACGCTTGGCGAAGCTTGGCGGAGTCGGAGCGGAAGTTCGCCGGGCAGCGGAGCTCTGGCGACGAACGGAAGCGGCGAAGGCGCAAGAGGGCTGAGAGCTCTGTGTGCGCGAGGGAGTTGAGAATGCGAAGAAAGGAGGAAGAAGGAACCGCTTCCCCTTATATAGGAAGAAGAAACAGTGGGCCGGCAACCACTGGGCCACGACGGTTCACTCCGTGGGCCGCCACGTGGCGCGAAGATACACGCGCGGAAAATAAAATGCCACAGGGAGGCCGCACGGATCCGGGACGGCAGCGGGGATCCGGTGCGGCGCCATAAGTGCTGGCGCAGAACCCGAAGGGAAGTGACCCCTGGCACTGGCGCGTCAGGTACAGTGCGCATGTCACTGACAGGCACTGTACCCGAGAAATTCTCGACTTTGCTGAGCAGAGATTTAATGTCAATGATACCGGAAGATAAGACACCGGAAAATACCTTGCGAAGAAAGAAAGATGTGAGTTCGGCAAAGATGCCGGAAGATCTAAAACTGACCACCGGAAAGATTAAACCGGTACCTTAAGATATGGGAACCTGGCATGGTCTGTTGGATAGAATCCATCGGACCATACCAGCTTCGGGGACTAATGTTGGGGGGATGACCCCCGGTATGCCAAAGGCATGCCAAACCGGATGGTTTGAGCCATCAAGATACCGGTTTAATGTTTATACCGGAGCACGAAGTTAAGTGTTTGGCTAAGTAAAGACAAGCCGGTATCCCCAAGAGGGGTATACCGGAACCAGATAAAGAAGACACCGGGCTACCGGTAAGAAGTGCACTGTGGCACGTCGGCAAGACTAGTCAAAGATTCTCTCCAGAGCTAGAGGACAAAGATGAGCTAAGCAAATTAGCTTTAAACGAAGCCGTGACGATAAAGAAGAGGATGACGCTGAAAGAAGCCGGAGGACGTCAGCCTCCCTGATTAAAGAAGACCCCGGCGTCATTTATGATTAAAGTAACTTTGTAAAGTAGTTTGTCTAGTCAAAGATGCCATTAGGGTTTCTCCCCTGTAAGCCACCTTCTCCCTTATATAAGGAGAGGGGGCACACCCTTAGGCGGGTACGTACGATGAGATAGTAGAGAATCACCACCTGTAACTTGTTGAGATCAATGAAGAGAAAGATCTAGAGCAGAGTTCTTCCTTGTGTGTTTCTTCTTCTACCTTTGCCTTTGGCTAAGTTCTTGAGGAAAGCATCCAGAAGTTCATCCTATCTAATCAAAAACCCTCCCCCGAATCCTCTAGCGCCCATTAGGCCCCAACTTAAGCCATCCTATGGCATCTGTCTGTTCACCACGACGACAGTTCTCTTCTGATGGTCTCCAGATGGGGGTACTCAATTCCTGTCAGGAGACCATCGAAGACCTCATACGGAGGAAGACCACTTTCGAATACACTTGGTAGTGTGATAACACACACTAATGGAAAATATTCCTCCCTTGATGGTGAAACTAACACTCTATCATGTAGTTGATAGGTAGGATTATCTTGATAGTTGTGGTACGTGAACTATCTACCCGTCAATGCAATTTCCATGAATTCACCTTGCTCCATGATTGCACTAAATAGAGGACTCCATTTTATTATTACTAGTATCTCTTCTAGTCATGTTCAAATCTCATGTAACCATAATTGGGCATTGGAAATTCATAATGACATTTACCAGTTCACATGTTGTAGGTGAATATAAATATTTCTTAAATGTTGGATGTGGTGTATTTTGACAATGTTTCTCTTATTTGCAAGATATACACGAATGTATTGTCTCCTTTATATATGCTTGTACAGATTTTTTTGTTAGCCATTCCGATTTTATTAAAATAAAATTCGAGTATTCTTGTATACGTAAAATATAGTGGTTGGATTGATATATAGGAACAAGATGTGCTACAAAGTATAGGTCTCATTTTTTTTACTAATTTACCATTTCATATATTTAGGACTTCAACTTTATCCCCTCTTTTTTATTTCGTAATGATCAACCTTGTAAGTGGTAAATCTACTTAATACAGTTACTACTATGCTTGGTCAATGTTATTCATGAACGAAGCTTGTCATTATTATGAATGGAGAATGGTAAAACATGAGTTAAAATGCAATCTTTGTGCAGCTAAAGGGACATGATTTAGAAAACATCCGGCTTGTACAAAATGTCATTGACATTTCCTTTAGGGATATGGTTTCTATGTTAGACACCATCTAGTTATCAAGTGGTTGTGCTGCTAGTTCAGGTGTTCAACATGTCACTGCAAAGGAGTCAAGTTTGCCACAAGTCATTTCCTAACTGTGTTTTTGTTCATCTATTGGTATTCCCGATGATCATCAACAATGGCATTGTTGAGATCTCTAGAAGATGTATCACATTTAGGTCTCTCCACATCGAGTATTTTCCACCAATCATAGTTGCATCCTTGCAGACTCTATTGACGCATGCTATGAGACTCCCATTCCTTTCCTTGGATAATTGCCCTGAAATCTGGAGCAGCACCATTGTCTACTTCATGACCGAGAAGCCTAGTTTGGCCAATTTGGAGCATCATATCACGTATGTGGTAAATAAGAGTGCGGTACCATAAGTGAGAAACAACAACCTCCGTTCCATTGGTGGCCGTTGGGTGCATAGCGAATCCTATAGAATCCATCCCCTGCATATCATGTTATTCGAAGATTGCTCTAATGGTTAGTTGAAGGGATTGCTTCACCATATGATTTATAGTTTTGATCTCCCGTTGCTCAAGTGTCTAGTGATCGCGAGCTTCACTATGAATGAACTATACCTAGTATGTTTGTTGGGTCCAAGGACGATGCGTGAGAGCCTTGATGTGGCAAGGGTCATGTTCTCTTCATATGGTGGCCTAATGGGGGGGGACTTGATTCCTGCCAGGAAACCATCGAAGACCTTAGACTGGGGAAGTGCAAATTCAAAGACACTTGGAAGTGTGATTAGACACACTAAGGGAAAAAAATTCCTCCCTTGATGGTTAAACTAACGCTCTATCATGTAATTTATAGGTAAGATTTTCGTGATAATTGCACTAGGTAAACTGTCTACCTGTTAATGCAATTTTCATGAGTTCACCTTGATCCACAATTGCACTAAATAGAGGACTATTATTAACAATATCTCTCCTAGTCATGTTCAAATCTCAAGTCAGCATAATTGGGCATTGGAAATTCATAATGACATTTATCAGTTCAATTGTTGTATGTGAATATATATTTCTTAAATGTTGGATGTGGTGTCTTTTGACAATGTTTCCCTTCTTTGGAAGACATACACAAATGTACTATCTCATTATAAATGTGTATACATGTTTTTTTGTTAGTCATTTGGATTTTATTAAACTGGAATTCTAGTATTCTCTTGTATACATATAATATAGTGGTAGGATTTACATATAGGAACAAAATGTCCTACACATTATCGAGTCTAATATTGGTTTCTTTTCTAACTTACCATTTCATATATTAAGGAGGTCAATATTTTTCCTTCTTTTTCTTAATTCGAAATGATCAACGTTGTAAATGGTAAATCTAGTTGATGAACTTACCGTACTATGCTTGGTCAATGTTATTTATGTTAAAAGCTTGTCATTTTTATGTTTGGAGAATGGTAAAACATGAGTCAAAATGCCATCCAACAGAATTATGTGGAGCTGAAGGGCCATGATTTAGACAACATCCAGTTTGTGAAAAATGTCATTAACATTTCTTGTAGAAATATGGTTTCTATGTTAGACATCATCCAGTTATCAAGTGGCTATGCTACTAGTTCAGGTGTTCAACATGTCACTGGAAAGGATTTAGGTTTGCAACAAGGCATTTCTAACTTATTTTTGTTTTGTCTATTGGGATTCCTGATGATAACGAAAAATGGTATTCTTGAAATCTATAGAATATGCACCACATTTTGCCCCTCTCGACATCGAGGATTTTCCACCCATCACAGTTGCATCCTTGCGGATTGTGGTGGCGGACGCTATGAGACACTCATTCCTTTCCTTAGATAATTGCCCTAAAATTTCGAGCAACACCATTGCCTACTTCATGACTGAGAAGCCTGGTTTGGCCAATGTGGAGCTTCATATCATGGATGTGCTACGGAAGAGTGCAATATCATAAGTGAAAAACAACAACCTCCCTTCAATTAAAAGGTGTCTGTTGGAGTACATAGGGAATCCTAGAGAATCCATCCCATGCATACCCTATTGTTGGAAGATTGCTCTGATGGTTACTTGAAGGGATCTCTTCACCATATGATTTCTCATTTTCAGCTCCCGCTGCTCAAGTGTCTAGTGATCTCGAGCTTCACTTTGAATCAACTTGACCTAGTATGTTTGTTGGGTCCAAGGACGACGTTTGAGAGCCTCGATCTGGCAAGGGTCATGTTCTCTTTTTATGGTCGCCTGATGGGGGTACTCGATTCCTGCTAGGAGACCATCGAAGACTTTAGACTGAGGAAGTGCACATTCGAAGACACTTCGAAGTGTGATAAGACACACCAAGGGAAAATGTTCCTCCCTTGATTGCACTAAATAGAGGACTCCATTTTATTATTGTCAATATCTCTCCTAGTCATGCTCAAATCTCCAGTAACCATAATTGGGCATTGGAAATTCATAATGACATTTACTAGTTCAATTGTTGTATGTGAATATATATTTTTAAAATATTGGATGTGGTGTGTTTTGCAATGTTTCCCTTCTTTGCAAGACATACACGAATCTAGTGTCTGCTTTATATATGCTTGTACAGATTTTGTTGTTAGCCATTTGGGTTTTATTAAGATGGAATTCCGGTATTCTTGTATACATATAATTAGTGGTAGGATTTACATATAGGAACAAAATTTCCTACACATTATCAGGCTAATTTTTTTTTACTAATATACCATTTCATATATTAAAGAGGTCAATATTTTTCCCTATTTTCCTTATTTCGAAATGATCAACATTCTAACTGGTAAATCTAGTTGATGAAGTTACCGTAGGATATTTGGTCAATGTTATTTATGTTGGAAGCTTGTCATTGTTATGTTTGGAGAATGGTAAATCATGAGTCAAAATGAAATCCAAAAGAATCATGTGGAGCTGAAGGGACATGATGTAGACAACACCTAACTTGTGAAAAAATTCGTTGACATTTCTTGTAGGAATATGGTTTTTTATAATAGACATCATCAGTTATCAAGTTGTTGTGCTGCTAGTTTAGGTGTTCAACATGTCCTGGAAAGGATTTAGGTTTACAACAAGGCATTTCCTAACTTATTTTTTGATCGTCTACTGGGATGTCTGATGATCTTCTATAATGGTATTCTTGAAATCTATAGAAGATGCACCACATTTAACGCTCTCCACATCGAGGATTTTCCACCCATCTGATGCATGCAAAATGCATACATGAACTTTGTAGTTTACTGACACATATTCCCACATATTTGCAACATATATGATGTTGTATCCATGTTTTATATTGATTTTTGGGGACTTGGCAATGATCCCCTTTATTTGGATTATAATTCTGCATGACAGGAAAACTCGTATTTGTGTATTTTTTAATTTCAGGGACTTGCATGGAGTCAAACTAAGCTAGGATTTCGGGGTTGTCAATATTTCAACAAAAGAAGCATCTAGAACGCTTGGACCTCACGGGAAGGGACTGGAGGCCCAAAAGAGAGGTGGTGACCTACCTAGGCGGGGTGGGCGTGCCACCTATTCTCTTTTGGCCCTCGTCCGTCAGTTTCGCCTGATTCTTTCGCCCACAGACTTCATTTGACCTAAAAGCCCCCATATATACGACCCCCAGTGTTTCCTCGAGAGAGCACCGCATAAACACCGAAACAATAAAACAGAGGCTTAAACAACGAAGGTTGGAGAGAAACTCCGCCGGAGGGATATCCACCTTCTTCAACGTCTTCTACATCATCACCATGATGAAGGGGGAGTAGTCCAGCTCTGAAATATTGGTTTGTGGAAGTAGCTTGATCTATTTCTCTCTTGTTCTTCATAGATCTTAGTACCATATGAGCTGCCCAACATGATTGCGGTCATATATGTAATTCCTATGTGGTGGATCTTTATTCTGTGATATTGAGATATGAGATTGAAATATATTATGTGTAAGATGTATTGATACATATATATAATGTACCCCATTCTTGAGTACTTGTTTTGATCCAACTTGTATGCAAGAACATGTGTGGGGGTAAGTGTGTATTATATGGAGTAGCATGGCTGTAGTGATTGAATAGTGACAAGAAATTCATGATCTAACTTTTCCTTTGTTGCCTCACTAGGGATAAAGTGAATGCATATGCTATGTTTATAATGTAACAATTGTGATATCTTGTTTACTAAATGTTGCATATTTTATATTCAAACATCATGTCAAAATACTTAAGGATATGCTCTATTAATTTTTAATACAAGATTGCTTGCAGTTTTCCCTTTCTTGTGGAGTATAAGAGAGATGTGTTGCATCATCTTTGTGTTAGGACGTGATGCCCATATGAATGCTTATTAAGCACATATTGAAGTTCCACCAATATAATGTCATTTATGAATTGTTAGTGTCCACTACAACTTAAAAAGAGAGTAGAGAAGTGAATCCATGAACCCCGGTCCAATTTTAACCATAAGAAACAATTTTCCAACACTTTTACCATACTTTACATTTGCTGCAATAGTTTAATCCAAAAATACTAAAAAATACTTTCTTTAATTAAACACACACAAAACCCAAGAACAATTATCCCTTTGATATTTTTATCTCATTTACTTAGTTTATTTATCTTACTTTATTTTCAGTTTCTCTTTTATGTACAATTACTAATACGAAACCTTGTGCTTGAAAACCACACGGTGGACTGGAAGTGGAGAAAGAGGAGATAACACTAAGCCAATTCCCCGAGAGTTCGATATAAACCCTCGAGTCACCCTTGTGGGGAAAGCTACTCTTGCTACGACACTCTACGCTTGGATTCCCAACGAATTGACGATATACATGAGCATTATCACCATCACAGTTGCATCCTTGCGGACTGTGGTGACGCACACTATGAGACACCCATTCCTTTCCTTAGATAATTGCCCTGAAATCTCAAGAAGCAAGATTGCCTACTTCATGACCGAGAAGTCTGGTTTGGCAATGTGGATCTTCATATCATGGATGTGGATAGAAGAGTGCACTACGAGAAGTGAAAACAACAATCTCCCTTCCATTGTTGACCGTCCGAGTACATATCGAATCCTAGATAATCCATCCCTTGCATATCCTATTGTTGGAAGATTGCTCTAATGGTTACTTGAACGGATTTCTTCACCATATGATTTCTCATTTTGAGCTCCCACTGCTCAAGTGTCTAGTTATCTCGAGCTTTAATGTCAACTTAACCTAGTATGTTTGATGGGTCCAAGGACGATGCTTGTGTCGGTGTAGTGGCACCGAGGGTACCACGGTCCACCTGCTGCTCGGCCCTCGCGGTGGCACATCAACAAAAGACAAAGGCTCACCCCTCTGTGAGACTGGTGGTCTCCGCGAGAGGAGGACTACATCGTAAAGAACCCCTCGCGAGGGGTCCAAGACTTAGCAGTTTCCAGAGGACGTGAAGACCTCGCGAGGCTTCCCTTCGCGAGAAGGGCACACCAGGCGCCAGGAGACGCTGCACCGGATCCCTTCGCAAGCTAGTTGCGTAGGAACGAAGCTAAGGAGCATGACGCCAGCCATGACGCGCGCTAGAAGTTAAGAGAAGCCCCGAATTTGCCTGCATAAAGCAGGATGGTCGTTGCTCCTTTTCTTAAGGTTAGGGGTGGACGGTGTAGTGCAGCAGGGAGTGTCGACATCGTCCACAACCACTCCCTGTACCAAGATGCTTGGAGTGGCCATGTACCAGGTCCACGAGCATAGTTAGGGACACATGGCCTCCTCCTTCGGCACGCCTATGGTTACCCCTTCGCCAAGTTTTCTTGGGGAGGAGGGCTAGTGCCTCTATAAAAGGAGGGGCAGCTGCCCAATAGAGGGGATCTTTTTGGATCCCTTTTTCGATCCCATTAGCCTTCCCCAACTTCATCTTCTACCTAGGGCAGATTGGGTCTAGATCTATGTGGGACCCATGGCAACTAGGGTGCCATGGACCTATGGTTGCTGGGCAATAGTGGCTACTCGGAAGCAATCGCTCGAGGGGGCTACTTTCGAGTGAGGCTCCACGAGGCGTAAAACCCTCATGGAGACTATCAACTAGAGCAGAAGACAGGCTCGGGGAGGAACACCCTCGCGGAGGTCCCCGAGCCACCAGCCCTCTCCGAGTCAGAGAGCCCCTTTGGAGACGATAAGTCAACCAAGGGAGCATCGGATGCCACCTTCGCGGGCCCCGCCAGCAAGGACGAGGAGAATGTGCTACTGGAGCTACGGGACAAACCGGCCGGATGCTGATGACACCGCGGCTGAGCCCAATGCTCCATTCCAAAGAGACGGCCTGCCTTTACCACTTTGGTGCAACGGCCGGCTCGTCGTGGACCAAGCCACCAAGGCCTTGTCTTTGCCACTTTGGTGTAAGACGGGACGGATGGAACAAGCTGCCAGAGAAGGCGTCACCACCTCCCTCACCCTCTGTCGTGGACCGATGCTTTAATCGACCATGGACCGAGTTTATCTGTAAAACATGAGGGCGCCTCCTGCCCTCGTCGTGGGGATTGTGGGAACCCTTCCCGCTCAAGATATTTGAGGGAAGAGGACCAGCCCCCTATATAAAGGCTAGCCCTGCTAGCGTAGAACAGGTCGATCCAGAGCGATCTCAAACCCTAGATACTTGTACAGTCATCTTCTCCATCGAGACCTGCAATACATCCACCAAAGCATGACGTATGGGTTTAACTTCTCCGAGGGCCTTGAACCTGGGTAACTGTTGTGTCACTATCTGCAGTGTTACCGTCGGGAAGGCGACGACGTTCTCTTGAGTCCCCAGTGTTCGAACCTCTCGTGGTCGGTGACACCCGTGTTTCTTCGAAGACAAGAATCTCTGGCATTTGGCATGCCTGGTAGGGGACTCAAGCACGCCAACGTTCTTCTCCGACACCTTCATCAGCATGGTCAGTCGCGACGGGCCGCTCGACGGGCGCCTGCCACGCCACGATCTCGTGCCGGGGGCTGCGCTCTTGGTGGTGCAGGAGCTCCTGTGCACCCGCCCCCTCGGCACCAGCCTCAACAAGTGGCTCTCCTACATCGAGACGGGCTTGCACGCACCCTGGACGAAGCACCCGTGGCCGGCGCCGACGACGCTCCTGCACCGCCACCTGCTCTACTCCTCGGCCAGGAGCCCGAGCCACCAGTGTCGCACCTCTATGCTGGCCGCGCTGGGTGCGCCCTTCACGGGGACGCGCCCCGCGGTCGGAACAATCAACAGGCGCAGCAGGGGGCTGGGCTGTCCAGACGCCGCAACGGACGCGCCCTTCGAGGGGCCGCTCAGCAAGGTGTCCGTGAACACCTAGCCACCCTACGGACCCTCCATGTTGTCCGTCAGTGCCGCGGCGAGAGGCTCCATTCCTACGCCCGGCGTTTCGGGTCAGTTGCTCGGCAGATCCCCGGGCTCCCCGACATCACCCTCTACAATGCCTTCATGGCGGGGCTCAACCACGTCCGGCTGCGTGACGCCCTCGATGCCTTACCAATGGGCGGAATCACGGCGGGAGGGCTCTTCTCACGCGCTGGCCAACGAGTACGCCAGCCGGGACGAAGCGGCTGCCGCCGCTCCTCGCAACATTGTCTGCCTCCTCGGCGGAGCAAGCACTCCAGGGTCTGCTAGGCACCCGTGGCACCACCCCCGAGCGGTCGCTGTCACGGTGCCTGCTGGATGCGCACCACGTCTCAAGTGGTCGCAGCAGGCCATCTCCTTCGGTCTTCGGGATCATCCCAGGACCACTGACCTGGTGGGGGCGCTTCCTATGGTTTGCTCCCCCGTCATCTGCGGCTCCACAGTCTTCTGGACTCTCATCGACGGTGGTGCGGGCTTGAATGTCCTCTCAGTCAAAGCCTTCAACAAGCTAGGCGTGCCCCGCGACCGCCTGAGAGCTACGAAGCCTTTCTCTGGGTCACGGATGGTTCCACCATGCCCATCGGGCAGGTGCGGCTCCCCGTCACGTTCGGCATCCCAGGGAACTATCGTACAGAGCTCATCGACTTCGACGTCGCGCACATCAGGCTGCCCTACAATGCCATTATGGGTTTCCCCGCCCTTTCCAAGTTCATGGCAGTCACCCACAATGCCTACAACCTCGTCAAGATGGCAGGATGCAACAGTGAGACCATCAATGTCTGCTGCGACAAGAGGGATGCGGTGAACTCCATTGAGCATGCTTATCGAGTGGCCGCTGCGGCATTCTAGGTCAACGAGGATGTCATGGAACAACTCGGGGGCTGTGAGAGGAAGAGGTAGATGCTTTCTCAGGAGCATGCCAGAGCAAAGAGGGCAGCACATGCCACCTCGCCGAGCCGATGCCATGGCAACAGCTACCCTCGGCGAGGACCGGCTGGGAAATCTTCAATGCGCTGGGGGCTCGGACCACTCTGAAAGGCAATTCCTCCAAATTGGAAGGCGCGCTCGACGCCTCCCTGAAGAAACTCCCAGACATGGCTCACTATACACCGTCAAGGGTGCAGGAGTTCAACAGAGAGGTGATCGAGCCCCGTCTCGAGAAAGGAAGCGGAGTGAAGTACTCATGGCACAAGACCAGCAGAGAAGCCACCCAGGCCCCAGGATAATTGCGAAGGCAGCGCAAGGATGTCAGCCGAATGAACTACGCGCAGCGACCGCATGGCATCAAGAGACTGCCGCGCTAGAGCCAGGAGCTCCTCCGACAGATCTCCGTATGTCCTTCTAGCACCTTGCGGCTGAGAGGGAGCTATAACCCTCCTTCTTCCCACAGGAAATCACCAACAACGGGGTTTTTGCTTTTTGAAGATGGTCAGCTTTACTCTCACACCTTGAAGCAAATTCTCTAAGGGCCAGTGATTCAACCACGTCAACATGTAATGGGATTTCTTCAGATCTTTCTCAACGCGCACCTGCGCCGATTGGAATAAAAGGCTCTGAGCTTCAATCCTAAGTGATTCAAAAACTTGTCTCAAAGCGTTCCCTGAGTTGTCGATTGTGTGCGCCACGCGGGCAGGGGTTGGGCATTGTGCCTTAGTCGGGGTAACTCATCAGTCCTACACTTGGGTACTGAGCTCTGGCAGTGGCGTCGCTACCCGCACTAAGCCACCTCACCAAGTAACTTGGTGTCTGATCTCCTCGCACGGCAACACATCCGAGAAACACATCGCACGAGCAAAACAACTCGCATAACCTTACGGTTACCTCCCCGAGGAACCAACAAGGAGCCGCGGTAAAGCCTAAGGCGCAAGTGTACGGTTACCTCCTCGAGGAACCAACATAATCCGCTGAGAGTATACCTCTTTATACATGTGCAAACCTTACGGTCGCCTCCCAAAGGGACTTACAAGGAGACACATCAGAGCCTACATGTGAATCTTATGGTTACCTCCCTGAGGATCCATCAAGAGAACGCATGCAGGACGCCCCCCACATGCAAACCTTATAGTTACCTCCTCGAGGGACTAACAAGGAGTCACGTCAGAGCCGACATGTAAAGTCTTACGGTTACCTCCCCGAGGAACCAACAAGAACAGGCATACAGGACACCCAACGTGCGAACCTTACAGTTACCTCTCCGAGGAACCAAGAAGGAGTCACGCCAGAGCCTACATGTAAAGTCTTACGGTTACCTCCTCGAGGAACCAACAAGAACATGGATACAAGACGCCCCTTACGTGCAAATCTTACGGTTACCTCCACGAGGAACCTACAAGATGTCATGGCCAGGCCTACATGGAAAGTCTTACGGTTACCTCCCCGAGGAACCAACAAGAACATGCATACATGATACCCCCAACACGTGTCTGTCACGTGGAAACTTGTGCGTCAAGTCTTACGACCGCCTCCCCGAGGTGTCAACAAGAATACGCGCACATGACAAATGCCTATGTGTCAAGCTTACGGTGTCTTCCACGAAGAACCAACAAGACGGCACAAAAAACTTTCACAAGAACCAAATTAAAGTTCTAAACCTGCCCCGCAGGCAAAGTAACCAGGACTTAAAAACAAGGACATCAAAGATAAGGGCCCCCCGACAGGCGGCGGCGCATCTAGGCGTGCGGCAGAGAGGTGGCATTGTGTTGAGGAGCATCTCCGAGCGAGCTTGCATCCTCCACCGAGTCACCACCCTCGGTCTCGTCCTCCTCGTCGGTGGCGCTATCTGAAGACTCTAAGGAAGACTTGGCCTCGCCTCAACGCATGTACCTCTTGAGCAGCTTCGCCAGGTGATACGTCTCCGACGTATCGATAATTTCTTATGTTCTATGCCATATTATTGATGATACCTACATGTTTTATGCACACTTTATGTCATATTCGTGCATTTTCTGGAACTAACCTATTAACAAGATGCCGAAGTGCCAGTTCCTGTTTTCTGCTGTTTTTGGTTTCAGAAATCCTAGTAACGAAATATTCTCGGAATTGGACAAAACGAAGACCCAGGGGCCTATTTTGCCACGAACCTTCCAGAAGACCGAAGAGCATACGAAGTGGGGCCACGAGGTGGCGACACCACATGGCGGCGCGGCCAAGGGGGCCGCGCCGCCCGTGGTGTGGGCCTCTCATTAGCCCCCGACTCGCCCTTCCGCCTACTTAAAGCCTCCGTCGCGAAACCCCTGACGCGAAAAACCACGATACGGAAAACCTTACTGAGACGCCGCCGCCGCCGATCCCATCTCGGGGGATCCTGGAGATCTCCTCCGGCACCCTGCCGGAGAGGGGATTCATCTCCCGGAGGACTCTACACCGCCATGGTCGCCTCCGGAGTGATGAGTGAGTAGTTCACCCCTGGACTATGGGTCCATAGCAGTAGCTAGATGGTTGTCTTCTCCTCATTGTGCTTCATTGTTGGATCTTGTGAGCTGCCTAACATGATCAAGATCATCTATCCGTAATACTCTATGTTGTGTTTGTCGGGATCCGATGGATAGAGAATACCATGTTATGTTAATTATCAAGTTATTACATATGTGTTGTTTATGATCTTGCATGCTCTCCGTTACTAGTAGAGGCTCTGGCCAAGTTTTTTCTTTTAACTCGAAGAGGGAGTATTTATGCTCGATAGTGGGTTCATGCCTGCATTGACACCTGGGACAGTGACAGAAAGTTCTAAGGTTGTGTTGTGCTGTTGCCACTAGGGATAAAACATTGGCGCTATGTCCGAGGATGTAGTTGTTGATTACATTACGCACCGTACTTAATGCAATTGTCTGTTGCTTTGCAACTTAATACTGGAAGGGGTTCGGACGATAACCTGAAGGTGGACTTTTTAGGCATAGATGCAGTTGGATGGCGGTCTATGTACTTTGTCGTAATGCCCAATTAAATCTCACTATACTTATCATGCCATGTATGTGCATTGTTATGCCCTCTCTATTTGTCAATTGCCCGATTGTAATTTGTTCACCCAACATGCTTTTATCTTATGGGAGAGACACCTCTAGTGAACTGTGGACCCCGGTCCATTCTTTTAATACTGAAATACAAATCTGCTGCAATACTTGTTTTTACTGTTTTCTTGCAAACAATCATCTTCCACACAATACGGTTAATCCTTTGTTACAGCAAGCCGGTGAGATTGACAACCTCACTTGTTTCGTTGGGGCAAAGTACTTTGGTTGTGTTGTGCAGGTTCCACGTTGGCGCGTGAATCTGCGGTGTTGCGCCGCACTACATCCCGCCGCCATCAACCTTCAACGTGCTTCTTGACTCCTACTGGTTCGATTAAACCTTGGTTTCTTACTGAGGGAAACTTGCCGCTGTGCGCATCACACCTTCCTCTTGGGGTTCCCAACGGACGTGTCAACTACATGCATCACCAGGCCCTGCTGGATGTTCTCCTCCTTCACGCCTACGCCATCCATCTTCGCCAGATCCTCAGCCTTCGGTGCACTCCTCACGAGCTCCTTGAAGTCAACATAGATCCCGAGCCGCTGGAGGTGGTAGAAGATGTGGCGCCCAGTAGAGCGCAGAAGTCTAGCACTGTCGTGCGTGACCATGTCGCTGATGTTGTGCATGGCACACCGTTAGGGAACCCCAAGAGGAAGGTATGATGAGCACAATAGCAAGTTTTTCCTCAGCAAGAAACCAAGATTTAATCGACCAGTTGGAGAAAGAAATCACTTCTGAAGGTGTTGCTAGCTGACTTTTGGCAGGGCGCACTACCGGCGTTAGCAACAACGTGGAACCTGCAAACAACACAACCAAAATAATTTGCCCCAACTTACAGTGAGGTTGTCAATCTCACCGGTTTCGCTGAAAACAAAGGATTAACCGTATAGTGTGGAAATAGATGTTTTTTTGCAGTGAAATAAAGAGAACAGTGCTTGCAGTAAGTAAACAGAATAGTTTTTGCACTAGATGAATTTATCAGTGCAAAGGAAAGGACCGGGGTCCATAGTTCACTAGAGGTGTCTCTCCATAAAGATAAATAACATGTTGGGTACACAAATTACAGCTGGGCAATTGACAGAATAAAGACCATACATGAAAAGATGATTACTATGAGATTCATTTGGGCATTAGAACATAATATATAGACCATAATCCAACTGTGTCTATGACTAGTAATCCACCTTCCGGTTAGCGTCCGCACCCCTTTCAGTATTAAGTTGCAACCAACAGATTATTGCATTAAGCAAAGTGTGTAAAGTAAACAAGAGAATTATCCTTAGAGGAAGCATTGCTGTTTTCTCCCTAGTAGCAACAACACATCTACAACCTTAGAAGTTATTGTCACTCTCCCAGATTACTAGAGGCATGAACCCACTATCGAGCATAAATACTCTCTCTTGGAGTCACAAGCATATACTTGGCCAGAGCATCTACTAGCAATGGAGAGCATGCGAGATCACAGATAACATATGAAAAATATATAATCAATCTCAACCATAGTATTCAATATTCATCAGATCCCAGCAAACACAACATGTAGCATTATATAAAAATGATCTTGATCATGATAGGCAGCTCACAAGATCTAAACATGAAGCATAAATTGGAGAAGACAACCATCTAGCTACTGTTATGGACCCGTAGTCCAGAGATGAACTACTCACGCATCACTTCGGAGGCGGGCATGGCGATGTAGAGGCCTCCGGTGATGATCTCCCTCTCCGACAGGGTGCCGGGAAGAGCTTCAGAACCCTCCCGAGCTAGGGTCGGAGATGGCGGTCGCGATGGAACTTCGTGGATGGAGGCTCAGGTCTTTAGGTTTTTCCCGATCATATGTATTTATAGGTGGAAGGGCGAAGTCAGTGGGCGCCCGAGGGGCCCACACCACTTCTTCGTGTGCCCTCTAGACTCCATCTTCGTTACATTAAAATAGGAACTTCGGCTTTCATTTCATCCAATTTCGAGAATATTTCCTGTACAACTTTTCTGAAATACAAAACAACAGAAAACAGGGAACTAGCACTGTGGCATCTTGTCAATAGGTTAGTTCCAGAAAATGCATAAAAGTGCAACGAATTAAGTGTAAACAAAAAATAAAGAAATTGGTGTAAAACAAGCATGGAGCATCAAAAATTATAGATACGTTTGCAACGTATCAGCATCCCCAAGCTTAACTCTTGCTCGTCCTCGAGTAGGTGAGTGATAACAAAAATAATTTTTGAGGTGACATGAAGCCAACACAATCTTGATCAAGTTATTGTAAAAGCACTGTGAGCTGGGATCAAAGTACTCTAAACATCGGAATGAGAAGTAACTCAAACAAAAGATCATGAATAGTAGTGCACTGAAAGCAACCATTTGTTTTTTAGCATAGAGAAAACATAGCAAAGTGGTACTTAGATTGTCCTTTATGAAGTAGCAAAACATAAATGCCAGGACACCTTTAAAGTTTAAAGGGTGACTAGATACAAGTAATTTGAGAACAAGCAATAGCATAATCATGAATCAATCAATAATAAATTTTGGGACTATGCACATTATACTCAAAATGACAACTATGCTCTCTTAATTGGAGCATAAAGTAAGAAGATGAAGACTCAACATAAAAGTAAAAGAAAGGCCCTGCGGAGAGGGAAGCAAAATTACTCATGTGCTAGAGCTTTTTATTTTGAATACAATAGAGGTGTTGAAAATATATTTTGAGAAGTATGTATGTCTATGTCAACGAATGGCATCAAATGATCTATCATCCTTTTATGTTTAATGGCTTCAAGAGCGTCTCCCATAGAGAGAACAATGAAGTTCCTCTTCTCCTTTGTTTAAATAAGCTAAGTTCATGATTTCTCAAGTACATAGTGTTAGGAGATTTAGATTATTGGTTCAATTTATATTTAGTGGGTGGGCACCCGCACCTGCTCTTTTGCAAAATTAAGGACTAGCACATTGTGCATGCTAGTCAAAGTGTGAAGCCATAATAAATATGAAAGAGATGGTAAAGCATTCAATACTTCCTCATGAGCTAAAACAAAACACAAAATAGGTAATAATCTTTGAAGGTTTAAAGGTAGCACGTACATAAGGAATTCATTTGAGAGTGGCGGTGAAATACCACATATAGGTAGGTATGGTGGACAAAATTGGCAAACTTTGGTTTTTAGGAGTTGGATGCACGAGTAGAGATCATACTCAGTACAGGTGAAGGCTAGCAAAAGGACTGGGAGCAGCCAACTAAGAGAGCAATAATGGCCATAATCATGCATAGCGACAAAACATTATTAATAAAAGCATAAAGTGATATTACAAGTCAAAAACTAAATGATCATAGAGGCTTTATGTGACTGGTTTGTAGTCATAACATGATGTAAGCATGTGGTCAACCCAATAAAGCATCAAAGGAGAATACCACAATAGTATGCTTTGTATGATGGAAACAACACATGATTCTTTCAATGGCACATTAAGCACTCTCAGCTATTTGAGACAAGTCATGCTACAACAATAACTACTAATCATATGACAAGAATAACATCCAACATGACATGCTAAAGTCTAAGTCACAGTCTAAACAAGCTTCCTTTTGCACCACTATAAGCATGAATTTTTTACTCATCTCCAACACCAATCAATTTATGTAAAAAAGCTCTCATAGATAATAATTAATAAAGATCAGAGAGATAATCATACCTTACTAAAGAAAACTAACAAGCTCTGAACAAAATACGAGTGGAAAACTAGAGCTAAACGCAGTACTAGCAAAAGAGAACACTCGCAGAACAATAGAAGTGAAAACTAGAGTGTTCAAATATGCTAGGATCCAACCATATGCTACAGCAAAAAAAAAACAAAAGAAAACTAAAAACAAAAAATAAAGACGCTCCGAGAACAACACATAGCATATGAAACAATAAAAATATAGCGTCTTGAAAGATGACCTAATACTTTGTTGATGAAGAAGGGGATGCCTTGGGCATCCCCAAGATTTGAAGCTTGTACCCCTTGGATATTTCTTGGGGTGACATGAGCATCCCCGAGATTGAGATTTTGTCCATACTTCATCTCATTACATCATTCTTCTCTCCCTACACTTGAAAACTTCCTTCAAACGAAACTTCACACAATTTTCATTAGCAACATCAATGCAATCAAAATGACAAATCCACTTTGGTTCAGTTCTAACATATTTCAAACATCCGTTAAAACATTAGTTACTGTAGAAACTTCTCCAAAAAGCTTTTTCTCTCAAAAGAACTCAAAAAGAAAGAGATTAAGAGGCAAATGTAAATAGTGGCAGAAATCTGTCAAAACAGAGCAGGAGGTAAAGATCGATTTTTTCGAAAATTCTCTGTTGCTCAAATAGAAAAGTACAAAACTAAAGAAACTTAGATAATAACCTGGGGCATATGCTCAAAAATTAGCAGCTCAAATTTATGTTCTGAATGGGAATACGATGTTTTTTGGTGACAGCACAAAATCTGTTTCAGGATAACAACTTCTCCAAATCTTACTTTCTTCCTATTAGACGATATTCTTGCACAAAAACGAAATAAAAATGATAAGGATATGTTATTACAGGGGTAATAACTTCCAAGACTCAACAATAAAATTACAGAAATAAAACATGGGTTATCTCTCAAGAGTGCTTTTCTTAAACGTATTTCAGCTAGGCGGAGAAAAAGAGCTTGCATCAAGTATTTTCAAGTGAAGAAGAATCAACATTATTAATGGCAGAAGCCTTACATCTACCTTTCTTACCTTTACTCTTTTTCTTAGGGAAAGAATGAAAACCGCCACGTGAGGAAATGAGAGTCATGACGCCTTTCCCCACATCTATTTTTGCTCGCAGGAGTTTTAACAGAGATCGTCCAAGTGTGATTTGTCCCTTTCCTACATATTCAATGACAAGATAATCAGTAGGTACCATTATTCCTAGGATAATATAATGGCATTATTGGTAAGAGATATTCCTTCTCCACCCTCAGAAAGTTCCCAAAGACTTAAAGACTCATAACTATCTTTAAGCATAACACAAAACTCAGACATAATATCGCAATGAGCATAAAAAGTTTCACCATTTATATCAACTTTTACCGTAGGGAGCCAACTTGAGGGTTCATAATTTATTGAAACATAACCATAAGTTTCACAAAGCAGATTATAATATTCTTTTAAGCAAGTTGTACTTGTCTCAAGAGTATTTAGTCTAGCATAAATGCTCACAAGGGATGAATCAAAATTACTAGGTGAGCTATATGTTGCAATCAACTTCTTTATGGCATTAAAATCTTGATCTCCATCACAATGAAGGAAATCTCCTCCTACTACAGTGTCCAAAGCATATCTATAACAAAGAACAATACCAAAGTAAAAGCTACTAAGAAGCAGGCCTAGAGTCATTTTAGGTTCAGTTTTATCATATGAATTATTAATTCTAGACCAAACTTCTTTAAAACTCTCCTCACTCCCTTGTTTGAAAGTGAAGATCATTTCCTCGGGTGACATAGTATCAGTACTAGACATAGAAGCAACTTAAAATAGGAACTAGATTTTTTTGTGTTTTTTGATATAAAGAAGCAAACAAGACAAAGTAAAATAAACTAAGAAAAACAATAACAAGTTAAGAGATTGGAGATGAGAGACTCCCCTTCCAGAAATCCTCTTTCTCCCGGCAACGGTGCCAGAAAAAGCTTGATGTTGTGTATGGCACCCGTTGAGAAACCCCAAGAGGAAGGTATGATGAGTACATTAGCAAGTTTTACCTCAGTAAGAACCCAATGTTTAATCGACCAGTATGAGAAAGAAATCACTTCTGAAGGTGTTGCTAGCTAACTTTTGGCAGGGCGCACTACCGGCGTCAGCAACAACGTGGAACCTACACACAACATAACCAAAATACTTTGCCCCAACTTACAGTGATGTTGTCAATCTCACCGGTTTTGCTGAAAACAAATGATTAACCTTATACTGTGGAAAGAGATGTTTGTTTGCAGTGAAATAAAGAGAACAGTGCTTGCAGTAAGTAAACAAAATAGTGTTTGCAGTAGATGAATTTATCAGTGTAAAGGAAAGGACCCGGGTTCACAGTTCACTAAAGGTGTCTCTCCATAAAGATAAATAACATGTTGGGTGCACAAATTACAGCTGGGCAATTGACAGAATAAAGACCATACATGACAAGATGATTACTATGAGATTCATTTGGGCATTACAACATGATACATAGACCGTAATCCAACTGCGTCTATGACTAATAATCCACCTTTCGGTTAGCGTCCGCACCCCTTTCAGTATTAAATTGCAAGCAACAGATTATTGCATTAAGCAAAGTGTGTAAAGTAAACAATAGAATTATCCTTAGACAAAGCATTGTTGTTTTCTCCCTAGTAGCAACAGCACATCTACAACCTTAGAAGTTATTGTCACTCTCCTAGATTACTAGAGGCATGAACCCACTATCGAGCATAAATACTCCCTCTTGGAGTAAGGGCATCTCCAACGAGGAGACCCAAAACGTCCGCGCGCGTCTGGATTGGTAAAAACATCACCCAATGCATGGACCCAAACTAAAAATGGACAGCTGCCACATCCGGAACGACCCAAAGCCAGTCCAAATTTGCTGGCTTTTGGGGCGAGCCGGACAAGCGCGGGTGTGCTTTTCCATCCGCACATGTCCGTTTGTTGCCCATTTGGGAGTGACAAAAAAGATCCCATATCTTCTCTCTCCTCTATCCCTTCTCTGTTTGCTATTTTGCCATGGATACCTCCATTCTCTCCATCGGATTGGAGCTCGCCTAGCTAAGCTTCGTCGTCTCCCTCGCCTGGAGACTCTCGGCGCCGCCGCCTCCTTTTTCAGCCCTGCTGGAAGTCGCCGGAGTAGAAACGAGCGCCGCCGGCCTCGCCGCCGCCGAGCAAGACGTAGACGGGGTGGAGCTCACCGGGCAGGACGTGGACGAAGCCCAAGATGGACGCATGCTGCTCTGCCGACGACACCCGCGCCATGGCCGGGGGTGCCGCTCTGCCCAGCTGCCCACGAGCGTCCGTGCGCCACGACCACGCCACGGCCGAGCCCAAGACGGCCGCGCATCGCTCTGCCCAACACGTGCCATGGCCATGCGTCGCTCAGGGCATGCGTGAACTGGAGCCACACGCCTCGCCCGCGTCTGGCCTGGGAGGGGGACGGTGGGCGGAGGTCGCATCGCCTCGCCGGGGGCGTGGCTAGCTGGGCGGACGCGATGGACAAGGAGGGCCAACACGCGGAAGGTGAGCTCGGCAGCGCCGACGAGAATGCGCATCCATGCCTTGTGGCCCTCGTCGAAGCATGCGTAGGAGGCCTCGATGTGGAAGAAGAGGAGGAGCGCCTCGGGCCGCCGCCGTCCCGTGCCTCGCCGCGCACCGCCCCGTCCCCTACCTCGCCGTGCTGCCTCGCTGCACCACTGCGCGTCGCCCCACCCTGCCTCGCGCGCCCAGGGCCACGCCTCGCCTGGACGCCGGCCCCTGCAGCTGCACGACTCCGCCGCCGAGCAGGGACCGGGGCTGGCAGTGGTCGCGGGGGAGATTAGGGAGCGGGTGACGGCGGAGGCGGAGGCCACGGGGGAGGGCAGGGAGCGGGCCACCTCGCCTCGACGGCCGATCTTGCATGCCGCACCTCGACGCCGGCTGCGCCTATGCCTGGACGCCGGCCGCGCCTCGCCTCGACACCGGTCGCGCGCTGCACCTCGACAGCGGCGGTGCCTATGCCTAGACACTGGCCGCGTCTCGCTTGTCCATGTCACCGACGAGCACAGCGTTGGGGAATATGGGTCGCTGCAGTGTTGGGGAATAAAAACGGGACACGGACATTCAGGCAATCCGCGTATCCGCGGGGTGACCCATCCGGATAAAATCGGATGCCCAAACAAGTCCATTTGGGTCGCCCCGTTGGAGATATCCTAAAAAGCATATGCTTGGCTAGAGCATCTACTAGCAACGGAGAGCATGCAAGATCACAAATTACATATGACAAGTTTATAATCAATCTCAACCATAGTATTCAATATTCATCGAATCCTAGCAAACACGACATGTAGCATTACATAAAGATGATATTGATCATGATAGGCAACTCACAAGATCTAAACATGAAGCATAAATTGGAGAAGACAACCATCTAGCTATTGTTATGGACCCGTAGACGAGAGATGAACTACTCACGCATCAGTTCGGAGGCGGGCATGGCGACGTAGAGGCCTCCGGTGATGATCTCCCTCTCCAACAGGGTGCCGGGAAGAGCTTCAGAACCCTCCCGAGCTAGTGTCAGCGATGGCGGTCGCGATGGAACTTTTCGTATATGGAGGCTCGGGTCTTTAGGTTTTTCCCGATCAGATGTATTTATAGGCGGAAGGGCGAGGTTGGTGGGCGCCCGAGGGGCCCACACCACCCCTAGGTGCAACCAGGGGCTGGGTCGTGCCTAGGCCAGGTGTGGCTGCCTCGTGGCTGCCTTGTGGCACTTCTTCATCTGCCCTCTGGACTCCGTCTTCATTATAGTAAAATAGGAACTTCAGCTTTCGTTCCGTCCACTTCCGAGAATATTTTATGGACAACTTTTCTCAAATACAAAACAGCAGAAAACAGGGAACTGACACTGTGGCATCTTGTCAATAGGTTAGTTCCAGAAAATGCATGAAGTGCAATGAAGTGTAAACAAAAGGTATAGAAATTGGTGTAAAACAAGCATGGAGTAATAAAAAATATAGATACGTTTGCAACGTATCAGTCGCTGATCAAAGGCTCTATCTACACAAAGGCGGCGAACATCAGGCAGAGGAGCGCGGCCAGAGCATCGCCGTCATCGTCCTCCGGCACCACGAGGGCCGGAAACGGGTCTAGGCCAAGACGCGAGAACAGAGATTCCACGTCGGCCACCAATGCACCCAGCTCCTCGGACCTCTAGGCGTTGATGGAGCGCATATGGTCAGCACGCTCTTGCCGAAGCTTCACCGCCTCGTCAAGCTCAGCTTGCGGCTTAGCAATACATTCTTTGAGCAAGATGACCTCGACTTTCACTGTAAAAAGGGAGGCAGAGACCTCCTCGAGCCTCTTCTCTTGGCCCTCGGCCGCGTCAAGCTTCGCCTGAAGAGATAATCGCGCCGCCTGAAGTTGAGCACGGTCGGAATCGAACTGAAGGGCGTGAGCGTCAAGCTCCGTGGCTTTAGTCAAGGCAGCCCCTTCACGAGTTGCAGCCGCCGCCTCTTTGAGCTTGACCGCCTCCAGCCTCTCGGCGACCTCCTCGTCGGCATGGTCACACAGCTTGCGGAGGTCTTCTCGAGCAGCTTCCTGGGCCTCTTTGAACTCAAGCTGCTCCCAGCGGAACAACTCCCGCTCCAAGGCCAGACCTGGCTTTCGACAACCAAGTTGACGACGCACTTTTCAAGGGTCCGTTGGAAGGCGTCCCGCGCCGCCTCTATGCGCCGCTACTGATCAGAAGGTGGTGCAGGAAGCACAGCGTCAACATCGACGCTCTCCTCGCTGGTGATGGGGGACTCATGCGAGCGGCGGCCTGTCTTCTGCCCGCCCTGGTTGCCGCCCGGAGGAGAGGCTCCCGGCGCCGGCCGAAGAGGCGACGAGGAGCGTTCGACCCCACCGGTATCAGCTGAGTCTAGGGCGGGGTGCTCAAGAATTATCTGGTCCTCGTCAAGTGCTGCCTCACCAACCAGAGGCCCCTCTGCCACCAAGGTATCCTCCGAGGATGCACCGGTCGCCCATGCTGCGCCGTGCGGTGTCACTTCGCGAAGCAGGGTCTCCAGCGTTCCCTAGCAAGAACCGAAGGGCAGAGGATCTATCAGCATCGAGTCCGCAGAAGGCTCGGGGGCTGCAGCCCCAAGGATAGCGGCATCTATAGCCACGTCCTTGGCGCCCTGTTCCTCATCAGGAACGACATCTTGTAATGGTATCACTGTCAGTTCCTCGAGGAGGATCTGGGATAAGTTCCTTTGCGAGGGCACCTCGCTTCAAAAGATAAGTTTCCTCTAGCTTCGGCTCTTGCAAACTTTTTGCGTGGTTCTTATGCGCTCTTGTCCCTTCTAAGCATACTATCGGGGGACTCCGAGGAAAACTCTCGCGAGTTACATCAGCTACCTTGCCTGGAAAGTGGCAAGTGATTGGTCCTGATCAGACTAACTGCTATGGTACTTTGACCGGAGGATAGCCTCCGAGACGATATGTGGCTGAACACAATGACGTACCGAACCTCCACGAGGGTTGAGAGTGCACACTAACAAGAAACGATTTTATTCAAAAGCATATGCATATTACAGATTACACCCCATGGGCAAAGGTCTAAAATATCTTACTGCTAATTACACTCCCTTCACCAGAAGGAGTACACCCTTTCCTCCTATGACAGGGTCCAGCCTCTCCCAGAGAAAGATCAGCCCGCCGGGTAGATCTTCGGTGGAAACTCACCGGTCCAGCAGGAAGGAACGAATGGTGACGTGGAGACCGGAGCTGCCCCAGACGCCCACAGAGAAATCTCCTTCGCCGCGGTAGCAGAGCCTCAGGCTATACCCGTAGCAAAGACCGTTCTCCTCGACAAAGCTCCTCCAGCCCGGCATAAGAACCAGGACACCTATCGCGGGACCCTCGGCGGCGACGTGCCAATGGCGTCAACCTCCGGTATGGTGCAGCATCACGCCGCACGGCATCTCGCGAAGGGTTTCACGTGCGAAGCGCTCGGGCAGACGAAGCCTCCTGTTCCAGTCAGGAGCATTAGGCTTGATGAGGAGGTCCCAAGAATGAAGGGACCCGTCTCAGGTTTCCCCCTCTTCGAACAAGACGGAGCCAGATCTGGAGCCAAATCCGGACTCGATGCCGGAGCGTCGCGCCGACAGCGAGGTGTCTTGTCGCAGCTCCTGCGAGGACGGCCGCGTGGCCTCTTCGCCGACAGAGCTTCATCCTCCCCTATGGGCGCCGACAACGATGCTTCTCCAACACGCCCAACACGGCCGCCGCCTCTACCTCCGCCTCGACCGCCACGCTTCCCGTTCCCGGGAGGGCGGCCTCGTGGCCTCTTCACCACAGGATCCACGCCTTCCGGCGCGGCGGGAGCCTTGCCCTTCTCGGAGATTGAAGACCTCCTTGGCGGCATTTGGTGGTGGGGATAGGAAGAAGAAGAGTGGGGAGTGGGCAAGGTAACGAACCTTCTCCCGTCCTTATACACGGGCCGATGGGTGCGATGGCGCTTCGATCACCGCACATTAATCACCGAGAGGCGCTACACGCCCCAAAAACTCTACGCGCAACCACAAGGCTGCATCTTGTCACGCCACGGTTTTCAAACCGACGGCGGGAGATCTTCTGACGTTTGGTGTGCATGGCTCAGATGCAACCAACTGCTCTGACCAGCGGACCCATGCGAAGAGACTCGTGCCAGCAATTGTTGGCCACTTGCCCCTTCATGGCCATCAATGGCCGCGTGTGGGAAAAGTGCCCGGGGGCTACTGTGGGACCCTTGGCAACTAGGGTGCCATGGACATACGGTTGCTAGGCCCATAGTGGCTACTCGGAAGCAATCGCTCGAAGAGGCTACTACCGAGTGAGGCTACTGCTGAGTGAGGCTCCACGAGGCGTAAAAACCTCATGGAGACATAGAGCTGGAGCGGAATATAGGCTAGGGGAGGAACTCCCTCGCGGAGGTCCCCGAGCCACCAGCCTCTCCGAGTCAGAGAGCCCCTTTGGAGACGATAAGATCAACCAAGGGAGCATCGGATGCCACCTTAGCGAGCCCCGTCAACAAGGACGAGTAGAACGTGCTAATGGAGCTACGCGACAAACTGGCCAGACGTTGATGACGCCGAGGCTGAGCCCAATGCTCCATCCCGAGGAGGCGGCCTGCCTTTACCACTGTGGTGAAACGGCCGGCTCGTCGAGGAACAAGCAACCAAGACCCTGTCTTTGCCACTTTGGTGTAAAGACGGGATGGACGGCACAAGCTGCCAGAGAAGGCGTCACCGCCTCCCCTACCCTCTGTCGTGGACCGATGCTTTAATCGACCATGGACCGAGTCTATATGTAAAACGTGAGGGCGCATCCCACCCTCGTCGTGGGGATTCTGGGAACCCTTCCCGCTCAAGATATTTGAAGGAAGAGGACCAGCCCCCTATATAATAGCTAGCCCTGATAGTGTAGAACAGGTCGATCCAGAGCGATCTCAAACCCTAGATGCTTGTATGGTCATCTTATCCATCGAGACCTGCAATACATCCACCAAAGCAGGATTTATGGGTTTTACCTCTCCGAGGGCCCTGGACCTGGGTAACTGTTGTGTCACTATCTGCAGTGTTACCGTCGGGAAGGCGACGACGAGCTCTTGAGTCCCCAGTGTTCGAACCTCTCGGGTTCGGTGACATCCGTGTTCCTTCAAGGAAACGAATCTCCGGCCATCTACGTCAGAATGCTGAGGCTACCCAACACAAACAGACAGAAGGACCAAATCTACCGATTTTTGTGTTTACAGCCAAATCTAAATAAATCAAAACGATAATTTTTAATGTCTGAAATAGTTCAAGATGCTAGATATGCACATTGTATTTAACATATAGTGCTGAGTTGGACTAGCTAGGAGCCTAGTTATCATGGTGGGGTGGTGAGGGCATCTCAGGGGCTCGACGCATTCAGATCACCAAAAGTGAACACCTCCGCTTGTTTGGGTCGGGCTACAAACACGAAATTAGCCTCCTTGCCTTTTTCTTGAGGGAATTAGCCTCCTTGGCTGATATGTTCGTTTGGGTCGGAGTTAGCCTAGCGGCGCGGCTCGACGTTTTTTTTTGCCAATTTTTCTTTTCATTTATAATATAACCATTCATAGTGCCAAAAATAAGTAAAAGAAGACAAGAAAATAGCCCTAGCTAACAATGGCGCACACCATGGTTGCCTACTTGCCGTCATCGTCGTGGACGGGATCGATATAGACCGGAGGAGGTCCAAGGACACGGCCAATGCAGAGGCTGCTAAGGCGCCGGAGGTGGTGCTAATGCGGCTGGAGGCGATGCTGGTACGGGAGGATGCGGCGGAGGGGACGGTGGCCTCCCTTTAGCCAGCGAGGAGGCCTGCGGTTGGATAGCGTGGCCATCCCACTGTGCGAGGTCGTCGAGCTTTCTATTAGCAATGACCATCTCCATGGACTCATCCTTCGTGAGATTTGGCGGTTGGAATCCGTCCTCCTCCTTCTACGCGCCCTACTCATCGTTGTCTAGGCGGGCGTAGCGCTCCCGGTTGAAGAAGTCGACATCGCCTAGGTAACCCGTGCGGTGGTGCGGTCGAACTCCCAGGTCCCGAAGGTGGACCAGTTGTACGAGTCGAGGGCAAAGGTCGGATCGTCGCGTAGATCCGGTATGAGGATGAATTGACGACAATGGATTTCGTACTATCGTTGACGTCCCTCGTGTGGTACCGGTGGCACTAGGACACAACGGTGGTTGAGGTACCATCCACCGCTCGGGAGGCCCGCATCCGGCTAAGGGACCGGACGGTTCTCATCGAACACCGGCGGGCTAGTTCCACCGGCATGTACCGGCGGTTGCACCAGGTTTTCTCATTATTGGCGCCAAAGGACCCGACCTCGCCATCGTGTTTTGTCTTGCGGAATGCCTAACCTTTTTCCATGGCGATGCCGGTGGCGGTTGGTTGTATGGTTGTAGGCGAGCTGTGGCCAAGCTGGCCCTCTTTAAAAGGCCGGGCCGCCTTTAGCTGGCGGGACATCCAAGGGCCTCCCGTGCCAACACTGGTGCACATGGAGGCGGGAAATCGGCATTGATATGGCACGTGGAAGCAAACCACCGTCTGAACGATTACTCACGCGCGGAAAGTGAAAAACACGCGGTCGGCAGACGGACCCGAAGAGAAACGAGACAGATAGGAACACGAATTTGGACCGAAAATACGTCCGTGAAGAGGCTAATCAGTTTTGGTCAGGCATTAGGCCCATTTTTCACCCGCCCAAGCACTCGGCCCGTTCAGTCTCCAGTCGCTCGCAGTATTTTTTACTTTTCTTTCTTGCATTTTTTCTCTAAGATAAATACATTATCAATCCTCATATTTGTGCTTGTAACTCGATTTAGTCCTCGTACTTACAATATGCAGAATTTTATGCACGTACTTGTGAAGTGGGTTCGATTTAGTCCCAAATCAGTTTTGTCGTTAAAATTGCGTTGATGTGGAGGACACGTGGATGTGGGCCCACTCAGAAAAGAGCAGCTGCCCTAGAAATTTGCATATAACCCCTCCTAAATTCGTCCGTTACGATTGGTTAATCTGCCACCATGTTATATATGCGAAAACCTCCCATTTATTATTCAAAATCGACAATCTCAAATCCCTAAACCCAATTTTATTTCCCACATTATGCAACTCTCTGTTTTTTTACTCTAAAAATTTCACTTTAATGTCTTGAGTAGAAGCAACTCCCTAGGGCGTGTTGAAACTTATGAAAGTTGACGGCCTCACCATCTATCATGTAAAGAGCCTTTTACAGGTACTACTACAAAATAATCTTCCATCTCCACTCAAAAAGATCAAATATCTCATCTACGTTTTTCGCTACTTACGTCTTGCCTCTTATCGTTTCACAGAAGTATCGCCATGCGAAGTATATTCCAGAGATCAAAGAAGGTAAACAAAACTAGAAAATATAAATATATGTATCGGAGCTTTACAAATTCGCCTTTCTGAACACTGATGCATAATACTGTATGCAGACAAGAAGGCCTCCTCGGACGTCAAGAGGGTACAAGCGAGTAGCAGTGGAAGTGATCCGTGCAAAAACAAGTGAGCTCTCTGAACTGTTACGCCTTAGTATGCATAGTAGACACCATGGACTTACATATTTACATCATCTCCTCTTCTTTTCTTAGGAACTTGGCAGAAGCTCTACGGATGCAACTGGAGGTTCAGAAGCAGCTCCATGAACAATTGGAGGTGCGTTCTACAATGCAATTTTTTTTTTCATCGAAGATTGATATCCAAACCTGAAAGTCATATAAGAAAACTGCCCCAAGGTTGTTCGTTTTCTGACAATCTGTGACCGTGTTTAACTTGCCAGATGCAAAGGCAACTGCAGCGTACCGAAATACTTGCAGAGGATACTGGAGGAGCTGCAGAAGGCTGGCAGTGGTAGGTCTCTGTCACTGAAAACCCCAACTGAGCCGTCCGAATCGACGTCCAGAGGTAGAACTAAACCCGAAGCGGCGACCGTTTCTTCACCTCAGCCGTCCACGACCACGAGCAGAGCCGCCCCGGACAGACACGGAGCGTGGCTCGCCGGTGGGCACGAAGGGAGTCAAGGTTCATGGCCAGAGTGAGTCCCCGTGTTCATAACAGCAGTCAGGTTTTCCAAAGCTTTGCCGTTCCCGGCCATTCGTAGAAGCTCATCACTTCTTAGTGACAAGCTGTCCCCATGATATATTGATGGAACGTGCTGATAATCCTTAGGAGGCTAGGAGCTCTCCAGCCTCCGGCTTCCCTGACTGACAGTGTCTACTTTTAGCTAAAATTTAGATTTTGCTTCCTTGCAGCAAAAAACTTCTCGCTTTTGTTTCATTGATTCGCCTAGAAATAGAAAAGGAACTGTTCTCCAATTTTGTTTCGTTGCAGCAGAAAAACTCCCGCTTTTGCTTTATTGAAGTCGGAATTGGACCTATGACAAGAGCTCGTGCGAAGCTACTAAAACAACAAGTGAACTTGTTCTTAAACGATACTTTGATTGATGAGAATTTTATACTACCTAAGTCCTTTGACTTGTGTATGATCAGGTACGAGGACAAAGTAAGCATCGCACGAGAAGGAGGAGAACAGCTGGACATGGTGCTAGACATGAAGACACCCCATGGATGCGCGAGGGAGAAGAGGGAGGCATACGCAAAGGAGGGAGAAGAAGTCCAGGACGGCGCCACGCCCGGCGCAACCGGCCGCCACGCCGGCCGGTCCGGCCCCATGTCCGGTCACACCAGCTCCTACGCCGGATGAGCCCGGCGCCTGCCGGCTCCTACACCGGTGCCATCGGGCGCAATCTAGGGACCCTGGCACCCCCGTCCGGTTCCAGCCCGACGCCTGGTCCGGTTCCGACCGGCCCGTCCGGCCCCTGGCCCGGTCGACCGGCCCCCACGCCGGCTGAGTCCAAGTCAGTCTCGACCAGATCCCGATCTGGGTCGGTTTATTATTGTGATTTTTGACTTCTGGTTGTCCGGAATCCCTATATAAGTGTCCAGGACGCCCACATAATAGCTTTAGATCACGTTTAAGATAAACCCTAGTTCACACTCCCTCCATTCTGATTTAGTCACATTTTAGAAAAAATGAGACAAATTAGTAGTGCATTTATTAGTACTACTTAGATATTTGAACAACCAATCCAAGCCACATTGAAAATAACAACATCCAACAAAAAGAGTAAAACCACCTCGTTTTCAGTGTTGTTGTTGACTAAAAGCTAGAATGTAGAGTATTTCAAAACAAATTTTGGGGCTAGAATGTAGACTATTTCAGAATGGAGGGAGTAGTTGATTGCTTTGCAACTCTATTGAATCTATACACTAATTTGCATCGATATGGTGTTTTATTGCTGAAAGTTTGTGTGATCTGTTGTTCCATTGAGAATTAGAAGGTTGCAATTTACCGCTTCGTGGTCGGCGGCTACGTGCGCAAGTGTGTGGAGTTGCGAATATCTTGCAGGGTTGAGAGTTGTTGCATTGGCGACAGGAATCAATCGAGAGGCTTCGTTGGCGTCATACAAGTTATCTCCACCTCATCATCGTGTTATCTCCGCTGTGTTCATCGTGAGTTCATCACCACTACCATGCTTAGTGAGAAGATCGGGCAACCCCCTATCATCTTGGTATCAGATTTCAGCGTTTCCACGGTAAGCCATCCATAATCCACCCCATAGTTGAGTTGTGAGTGTTTCCTGTCCAGAAAAAGCAAAAAAATATTAGGGTTAGGGTTTTCCATAGCCTTAGATTGCATCAATTTCGAGTTTTAGTTGCTTTTCATCGTTGTTTTTGCGTTTCTTTTTTTCCATCTAGTCGATTGTCTAGGGTTTGTGTTTCGCTATCATCTAGTTTTTAGTTTTTCTTACTCCGAGTCCACATAGCGTACAGTTTGCTTGTTCCCAACCATAGGCACAACCTTTCGACATACGTGACTAGGAACTTTCCCACAGGAGACTAGTTTTACCGCTCGACAGGCTGCTCTTTAGGTTTTCGGTGATTTTACTGTAGCTATAGTAACCGTGAAAAATAGAGGAAAATAAAAAGTGAATAAAAAAACAAGAGAAAAGAGTGAAGAGAAAAAGTGTGGTGCTAGTAAGATCAAGTGAAGGCCTAGTTTTATTTTCTGCACCCGTAGTTGAGCAATCTTGTGCCTGTTCCGTTGAGCTTTGCTAGTGTCTCTCGAGTGCATTGCAACATTATTCGTTCATATAGTTGCATTGCCACATTTATCACCTTGTGTGAGTATCTTTGGTCGTTATACGGTCGGCGCTAGAGCTTGTTATTGGTGCAAATAGGTAGCCTACCTACAACACCACATATATCCTGCTTTGTCGTGTGATTGTTCTTATACCCTTGATATTCGCTTCGCTACATCCGTGCACTAGTTGTCAATCCAAGTGGTAAGAAATAGTGAAATACTAATTCACTTTGGAGCGGTAAGATTTACCTTTCTTATCAGTTTTGAGTGAGTTATGAGGGTACCACCACACATATTTGTTTTAGTGCACTAACCTACTAACCATGTCTTCTAGTGATGCTAAACTTGTTGACCAGAAAAAGATGGATGGAGCTGATATTGTTTCTTGGAGGGAGTATGAAGCTCTTCGTAATGAGATGCGACGTGAATTCCGCGAACAGGGCGAAAGACTTAATGAGGACATTCAGAAGGTTACCAAGAATCTTGATGCTACTAATGAGACCGTTAATACAATCCAAGAACAAATGACGCATGTTCAGCGCAATCTTCAAGCGTTGGCTCTAGCCATTGATAATCCGACTCAAAAACGACAACAGTCACATCATGAAGATGAGGAGAGTAATCATGATAACTTTGATGAAGAACCCGCTGCTGAAGAGCGTGGTGTTGGTTGTGGTGTTGGACGTGGTGCCCGTGGTCGTGGTTTTGTCCCCGTCGGAGCAGCTCGCCATGTCCCTCCACAACCGCAAGACGATGGTTTGGGTAAGCCAAAATTCTCAATACCCAAATTTGAAGGAGGTCCTGATGTTGAAGAATACCTCACTTGGGAGCTGAAAATTGAGAAGTTATGGCGCCTACATGACTATACTGAAGATAGGAAGATCAAGCTTGTTTCCTCAAAATTTGATGGCTATGCATTACGTTGGTGGGATGGAATTACACGTGCTCGTCAAGAAGATGGAGAATTGCATATTCTTACATGGCGCGAGATGAAGGCAATTATGCAAGCTCTTTTTGTTCCCACTAATTTTTTGCGATCGATATATGATAAGTTGACCCTATTGAGACAAGGTGTTCTGACGGTTGATGCTTATTTCATGGAGATGGAGATGTTTATGCAGCATGACCTTGTCCGTGAGTCACTTGAGATGACAATGCAGCGTTTTCTACATGGTTCGAAGTATAACATCAAAGGCATTATTTGTCATCACCGTTACACCAATATGAATGAGCTACTACATCATGCAAGAGAAGTTGAAGCACAGTTAGCGGAAGAAGCGCAAATCAAAGGTCGTGCTACGGGAGCTGGGCGCTAGCTATAAGCCTCGGGCTCCCCCATCTACGGCGCCGGCGCCATCTTCGCGCCCCACACCTTTCCCTACTTCGTCTAGCAAGCCGGTATCCAATGTGTCCAACACAAAGAAATACGAACCTACTGGAAGTGGAAGTGGTTCTAGCATGTCTACAGCGCGCAATCGTGATATGCTTTGTCATACATGTGGTGGCAAGGGTCACTTCAAGAGAGATTGTCCTAACCGTAAGGTGATGATTATTACTGAGGATAATGAGTATGAGACAGGAGATGATGCTGATCCGGATGCTCCAGAAGATGATGATTATGATACTGATAGTGTAGATCCTTATCCTTCTGAAGCTCGCACTATTGTCGTGTCACAGCGTGCTCTTAATGTGCAGCCAAGTGCATCTACTCAGCATTGCAATTTGTTCCAAACAAAGGCACTAGTTGGTCCCGATAAAGCTTGCAAGGTCATTATTGATGGTGGAAGTTGTCGCAATTTGGCAAGCAAGCAGTTATGTGCCAAGATGAAACTGAAGTATCTACCACACTCACATCCATATTATATTCAATGGTTGAACGACAATGGTGAGATGAAGGTAAACCACATGGTGCGTGTTGATTTTGAGATTGGACCGTATAAGGATTCCATTGATTTTGATGTGGTTCCTATGACGGTGTGTCACCTACTATTGGGTCGGTCATGGCTCTATGACCGTTCTGTGCAACACAATGGCCGCGCCAATACATATCACTTGGAGTTCAAGGGCAAGAAAATTAACTTGCAGCCTATGTCACCACAACAAATTGTCAATGAATCTCAGAAAGTTGAAGTAAACTTGGAGGATGCATCCGTAGATAAGCGAGAAAATTGTAATACCGTAAGTGATATAAAGAAAATGTGAGAGTGAATTCCTTAGTCATATTAGCCACTAGAGAGGATATGAGAGAATTTAGTGAGGATCCTACAACCATGCCTCTTGTGCTCATGTACAAGGGTGAGGTTTTGGTTTCTAACGACATGACCCCTATTTCTCTTGGTGTTTCTCATGTCTTGCAGGAATTCAGTGACATGTTTCTAGAGGAGGTGCCCGCAGGATTACTACCATTGTGTGGTATTGAGCATCAAATTGACTTGATCCCCGGCGCCTCGCTGCCCAATAGGGCACCATATAGGAAAAACCCCGAAGAGACGAAGGAGATACAGAAGCAAGTACAAGCGCTACTCGACAAAGGTTATATTCTCATAAGTCTAACTCCTTGTGTTGTTCCTGTTATTTTAGTTCCTAAGAAAGATGGTACATGGCGCATGTGTGTTGATTGTAGAGCGATATACAACATTACTATTCGATATAGTCGTCATATTCCCCGTTTAGAGGATATGCTAGATGAATTGAGTGGTGATGTTGTTTTTTTAAAAGATTGATTGGCGTAGTGGTTATCATAAAATTAGGATGAAAGAGGGGGATGAATGGAAAACAGCTTTTAAAACAAAATTTGGTTTATATGAGTGGTTAATGATGCCTTTTGGTTTAACGAATGCACCTAGTACTTTCATGAGATTGATGAACCATGTTTTGCATGCTTTTATTGGCAAGTTTGTGGCTGTGTACTTTGATGACATATTAATTTACAGCCACAATGAATCTGATCATACTATGCATATTCGACATGTTTTGCAAGTGTTGCGTGATAATAAACTCTATGGTAATCTTGAGAAGTGCATATTTTGCAAAGATAAGGTCATATTTATGGGTTATGTTGTCTCTAAGCATGGAGTAGAGGTAGATTCATTTAAGATTGAAGCAATTCAAAATTGGCCTAGTCACATGAATGTGAGTCAAGTAAGAAGTTTTCATGGTCTTGTTGGGGTTTATAGACATTTTGTGCCCAATTTTAGTACTATTGCTGCACCTTTGAATGAACTGACTAAAAAGGGTGTTGTATTTGAGTGGGGTGCAGCCCAAGATCATGCATTTGATGAGCTGAAACGTATGTTAACTTCTGCACCATTGCTTGCACTTCCTGATTTCAATAAGCAATTTGAGATTGAATGTTATGCTAGTGGTATTGGAATTGGTGGTGTGTTGGTGCAAGAGGGTCGCCCAATTGCATATTTTTCTGAGAAACTTTCTGGAGCTAAGTTGAACTATCCTATATATGATAAAGAATTGTATGCTTTAATTAGAGTTCTTGAAGTTTGGCAACATTATTTGTGGCCAAAAGAATTTATCATACATTATGATCATGAAGTTTTGAAATATCTGAAAGCTCAATCTAACTTGCATAGGTGTCTTGCTAAGTCGGTTGAGTTCATTGAGTCTTTTCCATATATTATTAAGCATAAGAAGGAAAAAGATAATATTGTTGCTGATGCTCTATCTAGGAAAAGTATGCTGTTAACTCAACTTGATGTTAGAATTCCTGGATTAGAGATACTATGTGATTTGTATGCTACTGATCATGATTTTGTTGAACCATATCGCTTGTGTGCTATTGGTAAAGCATGGGAAAAATATCACATACATGACGGGTTCTTGTTTAGAGCTAACAAACTATGTGTTCCAGAATCGTCTGTGTGTTTGCTCTTATTGCAGGAATCACATGCTGGAGGTTTGATGGGTCACTTTGGGCGAGAGAAGACGCTCCTCATGCTCGCTGACCACTTTTATTGGCCAAAGATGAGGCGGGATGTGGATAGGTATGTGAAGAGGTGCATTACTTGCAACAAGTCCAAGACCAAGCTGAAGCCTCACAGTTTGTACACTCCTTTACCGACACCTACTACACCATGGGAAGATATTAGTAAGGATTTTGTGTTGGGTTTTCCGCGTACTAAGAGAGGCCATGATTCTATATTTGTGGTAGTTGATAGATTTTCTAAGATGTCACACTTTATTGCCTGCCACAAGAGCGACGATGCGTCGCATATTTCTAACATGTTTTTCAAGGAGATTGTACGTCTACATGAAGTTCAGAAGACTATTGTTTCTGATCATGACGTGAAGTTCATGAGCTACTTCTGCAAGACACTTTGGGAAAAGCTAGGGACAAAGCTACTTTTCAGTACTACTTGTCATCCCCAAACTGATGGTCAAACTGAGGTGGTGAACAGAACCTTGTCACAACTGTTGAGATCCATGATCAAGAAGAACTTGAAGGAGTGGGAAGATTGTTTGCTGCATGTGGAGTTTGCTTATAACAGGGCGGTACATTCTACCACCGAGCTGTGTCCGTTTGAGGTGGTGTATGGTTTCAAACCCATTACTCCACTTGACTTGTTGCCTCTACCCATACATGAGAGAGTCAATATGGAGGCATCAAAGATGGCAGATTTTGTAGGAAGATACATGAGAAGACTAAAGAGCTGATTGAGAAGAAAGGCAAGAACAATGCTGCAAGGATGAACAAGAAGCGCAAGGAGATGTTCTTCAAGCCTGATGATATGGTCTGGGTTCATTTTTGCAAGGACAGGTTCCCGAAGCTCCGGAAGTCCAAGTTGCTTCCTCGTGGGGCTGGTCCTTACAAAGTGCTTGCCAAGATCAATGATAATGCATATGCTATAGATCTTCCAACTGATGAGTTTGGTGTTAGTAATTCTTTCAATGTTGCTGATTTGACACCATATGACGGAGAAGACCTTGGAGCGTCGAGGTCGACGCATTTTGAGGGGGGAGGAGATGATGAGGACATCCCTACCGAACTACTACCTCCGTCATTGCAAGATGAAGATGATATTGCTGTGAAGCTCAAGTCCAATGAAGTCGGAATTGGACCTATGACAAGAGCTCGTGCGAAGCTACTAAAACAACAAGTGAACTTGTTCTTAAACGATACTTTGATTGATGAGAATTTTATACTACCTAAGTCCTTTGACTTGTGTATGATCAGGTACGAGGATAAAGGAAGCATCACACGAGGAGGAGGAGAACAACTGGGCATGGTGCTGGACATGAAGACACCCCATGGACGCGCGAGGGAGGAGAGGGAGGCATCCGCAAAGGAGGGAGAAGAAGTCCAGGACGGCGACACGCCCGACGCAACCGTCCGCCACGACGGCCGGTCCGGCCCCATGTTCGGTCACACCGGCTCCTACGCTGGATGAGCCCGGCGCCTGCTGGCTCCTGCACCGGTGCCATCCGGGCGCAATCCAGGGACCCTGGCACCCCCGTCCGGTTCCAGCCTAGCGCCTGGTCCGGTTCCGGCCGGCCCGTCCGGCCCCTGGCCCGGTCGACCGCCCCCCACGCCGGCCGAGTCGGAGTCAGTCTCGACCAGATCCCGATCTGGGTCGGTTTATTATTGTTATTTTCGACTTCTGACCGTCTTAAACCCCTATATAAGTGCCCAGGATGCCCCCATAATAGCTTTAGACCACGTTTAAGATAAATCCTAGTTCATAGTTGATTGCTTTGCAACTCTATTGAATCTATACACCAATTCGCATCAATCTGGTGTTTTGCTACTGAAAGTTTGTGTGATATGATGTTCCATTGGAAAGTAGAAGGTTGCAATTTACCGCTTCGTGGTCGGCGTCTACGTGCGCAAGTGTGTGGAGTTGCGAATATCTTGCAGGGTTGAGAGCTGTTGCATTGATGATAGGAATCAATCGAGACATCGGCGTCATACAAGTTATCTTCACCTCCTCATCGTGTTATCTCCGTTGTGTTCATCGTGAGTTCATCACCACTACCTTGCTTACTAAGATCGGGCAACCCATATCAGTATGTATATCAGTATGTATATGCATATAATTTTCACTTTGGGAATGGAAATGGGGAACCAATAAGCGACAGGGCTCTTGCCGAGTCCTGTTCGAGGTGGAATTTCTGCCGCTCAACCAGATCTTTCTTCCTCTGCTCCTCTAGGGCCCTATGCGCCTCGATCTCCACCGCGGCCGCGGTCGCGGGGAGCGGCGTAGAAAATGGGTCGTTTGGCGCGTCGTCGCCAGCCGCCATGAGGACGGCGGTCGGATACTAGTACCGCGGGGCCTCGACGGAGTCAGAGTCGGAGTCGCTGTCGAATAGAGGGAGGACGAAACTGTCCTCGTAGTCGCCCGGGTTAGAGACGGGGGTGATGGAGTCCACGGTCGATGTCGCGACTATGGATCCGGCCACTGACGCCGCAGCCGTCGAATCGGCGTCGTCCTCCAAGATCGACGCGTCCTCGACGTAAGTCTCGCCGGTGAGAGGGAGAGTAGCGGTGAGCAGCTGGCCCGGTGCCTACGGGTCGTGCAGCTGGCCGGGACGGATTTCAGCGGGGTCGTTAACGCCAGCGAGCCCGACGAAGAGGTTGATCGTGTCGACCGGCACCATCTAGGCGTGGGTGAGAGGCGACGGAACCGGGTGGTAGGTGCTCGGCTGGATGTGGAAGAAGCCACCCATGGCGATCATCCGGCCGGAGGCGACCGGCCGACGGGCAGGTGAGTAGGGCCTCGTCGCAGCTCGGAGTCTTGACGTCCCACGCCCCACGGTTGGCGCCACTGTCGTGGATATGACCACGACAGGTGCTACAGGGTGCAACACTTCGTTGATGCGGGAGCAAGGCGACGTAGCCATCTGCGGAGCGAGGTGCACAAGATGCAAGGTTTTACCCAGGTTCAGCCCCTCCAGAGAGTAAAAGGCCTACATCCTGCTAGATCTATTACTCAGTGGAGAATTACAATGGGGTGGCTCAGTCGGCAAAGGTACCGAGAGCTAAGGAGGTGGTGATCCGATCTCTGAGGGTGTCCCATCTAAGGCCTAGCTCGGGGGTTTATATAGACACCCTCGATATAGGGTTACAAGGGGATAACTACAAATCATATCGAAATCGTATTAGTTACTATTAATCCGGGATCCCTTGCTCTACGCCCAAGTAATCTCATCTTCCAGTTGCCCAGGCCCCCAGCCCAGTCGCCAGCTCAGGGTTTAGGCCCAGTCGCTACAAGGGTTTTGAGCTTAATCGCCTTCGTCGACTGGGACCTTCTTTGTGCTTCCTCTCCTGCTGCGAGTGAGGCCGATGGTGCACTCCCAATGGCATATCCCCATCATTCGCCGTTCCCGGCCATTCGTAGAAGCTCATCACTTCTCAGTGATAAGCTGTCCCCATGATATATTGATATACAGTACACATATGGAAGCATGGTAGCATGAGTGGACCTGAATTTTAGCCAGGGATATGTATGTATATGTATATAATTTTCACTTTGGGAATGGAAATGGGGAACCAATAAGCTGATCATAGCAAACGAGTTTTTTTTGTGTGGCTGCTAGTCTTTTTTTTTTCATCAGTTCTTTTTTTTGCACAAGGCCCAGGATCCTTAAATCCCATCTGCCGGATGAGGAATGGGCCAAGGCCTCGTATAGGTTGGCAACAGTTGAGAGAGTGGTCCAGAAAACAGTAGTAACGGCTTTGAGCCGGCGGAGGAGTGGATGAATTTGGGAAGAACAGTCGAACCCGCCGCATTTCCGCGTGAATTCCCTCCTCCCCAAACCCTCCAAAATCAACCCCCGCCCTCTCGCGCAGATCGGCGGCGGCTACAAATGCGGCTCTGAATCCATCTCTCGCACCCCACCCCGCCCCAACGCTCTGCCCCAGCTGACGTCGCCGCCGAAACCTCGCCCCTCCCAAGCCCCAACTCATCCGCCTCTCCCGCGCTCGCCGCCGCCGCCGTCCTCATCCTTCCTCGTCGTGTTGTCCCGTCGCTTCTTCCTCAGCCCCATCCGCGGCCTAAACGACTTAACCATCGGTGAGCATTTGCTATCTTTCTTTTTCGTCCGGTAATTAGTTGAATCCCGCTAGCTTGCACAAATTTTGGGTGTGCCGGTGCAAAAGCAGCACACCATCTAGATCGCCCCTAAACGAAAGATATGGGATTTGATCCGTGCCCTGTTCAGGGATCTGGGCTGAACAAAGGGAGAGACCCCTAGGTTGCTTAATCCTAGCATGTGTACAAGAAAGGATTCATTTTTCCCCAGTTTTGGGTTTAGGTTTTGGTTCATTAGGTGCTCTGTAAGTGGTACTCGGACTCCGACACGGTTCCGGAATCCGACTCCGATTCGGGTGTCTGGAATTCAGATATGGCAAATATCCTACACAGATTCAGGATGCCCGGTTTGGGGAAATAAATTATGACACGTGTTCCCATATAACACTGCCTTTTGAGTTACTAGAGTGACTAATCACATGTCCTAGGTTGATTAGCAAAGCTAAATGGTACTAACTCCGTCCCTAAATATAAAACGTTTTGGTAGGCTATTTTTAGAACTACATTTTCCCCCTTTTGGGCGGTGATCTGGTGGGGTCAGTTGTAGACAGGGAAGGGCTTAAACTTTGGATGGGGCATGTCTACAAAGCGAATACAGTATGGTTCTGTGGGGATTAAATTTTGCACCAAAAGGTAGTTCTGCTGCGGTTGTCTGGTTTTGCATGGTAATTACTTTAGAAATTAGCTTTGAAGGGGGGCAGGCTAATGGCCTAATGGTACAAGCGCTGTTTATTTTCCCGGCTGACCCTGGTTTCAGGCCTTGGACCAGCTTGGTTTTCCATTCCCTTGTTTAGTATATTACAGAGCTCCCCGCCAGCTCCAAAAGTTAGAGCATGTAGTTTGTAATAGAATATAACTAGTCTGTAAATATTACAGAACTGCTCTGTTGGTATTACCCAAATTGTCAATGTTTTACTTATAATGTAATATTTTGTACCGCTTCATGTGGGAACTCATCATTAGACAATTGTTTGTATCTGCAAGGAAGAATTATGTCGTCTATCAGCTAAAAAATTACATACTTCTGGAAGGTGTTATGTTGAAGATGAGAAATCTTCCACAGCCTTGTCATGGTTACTGTTCATGCATCATGTAGTTGCGAAAATATGGTTTTGCCCCGTGATGGCAATAAACCTTTTATTTGTGAAAACTCGTGTCTTTATCTGCTGGCAGTTAGTAAATGTGTTTCGGACTGTAGACAATACCTTTGCATACCATTCCTTGATGCCAGTTACACGGAATAAAATATCACATGAAGTAGTATTGTTTATTCTCTTCTGTGTTAGCTATGGTACATGTAGGATCATTTTAGTAGTCGTATGTCATGTCTGGTCTTGTTAAGTGAGAATCAAGGAATATATGAGAATTGTACTTTGGATACATGACTGCTAGGATTATTAAAGCTGTTAATTATTGCAGGGAGACCAGACTTTAGAAGCCACTTGCCCAAACTATCAAAATCCTTGTTTGACGAATAAGAAGCCAAAAACATCTTCAGGACAGCGAGTTAACTCTAGTTCCTCTGTGGACATGTCTTCTCCATCACAGCTACAACAATTGGAACAACTAATAGAGGCAAATGCTCACTCTGATTCTCTGGCAGCAATACGCAAGTTCATCTTTGAAGTTGGACATGGGCCTGATGTTCTAAACACCTCATATTTGAAGGAGAGGGTTCGTGGGATTGCCAATGAGGTTCAGGTTGCAATTCCTACATATGAATCACTTCTGCTGGAGGAACTAAAAGAAACACAGAGCCGTGAAAGGGAACTGAAGCAAGAATGGGAGAAAAGTGGTTGCAGTATAATTCTGGATAGTTGGGGGAGCCAATGTGGTAAAAAAAGCTTCATAAGTGTTTTGGTACATTGCAGGAAAGGCATGTTGTTCCTCAGATCCAAAGATGTGTCTGCAATCATTGAGGACGTGGATATGCTAGAAGAAATGATTTCTTGCGTGGTTGATGAAGTTGGCGCCAGTAACATAGTTCAAGTTGTCATGAATGACGCATCGCCATATATGCAAACTGCACGGCATAGAGTGCTGAACAAACATGGCCATTCATTCTTCTTCCCGCTGTGTGCTGACTTTTGCATCAACTTTCTGCTTGGGAAAATTGCATCACTTGATCACATCAGTGAGGTTCTAACGAAGGCAAAGGAACTAACAAGGTTTATACATGGCAATGAGATGCCAGTTAAACTGGTTGGAAACGGCGAGATTGTGAGCAATTCTTGTTTGAAATATGTTGCTGCATTCTTGACACTAGAGAAGCTAGTTTCCGAGAGAGCAAATCTGGTGGAGATGTTTAACTCTCCTGAATGGGCTTCCTCTGATTGGGATGCTAGCAGTACATTCCGGTATATCTGCAACATAGTGAAGACAGATGCATTTTGGTGTGTTGCGGCTGACATTTTGAAGGTTACAATTCCATTTGTCAAGGTGTTGTTTAAATTAGAGCGTGAAGATTGTCCAATGGGTATCTTGTATGACGCCATGGATTGTGCTAAAGAGGAGGTAATGCGCAATGTTGGAGATAAGCATGGTGATATTTTGTCTTGGGTTGACAAGATATGGGATATTTACTTGCATTCTCCACTGCATGCTGCTGGTTACATGCTAAACCCAAGGGTTTTTTACAAAGACCATGCCTGTGATGATCCTGAGGTCATCAGCGGTATTGAGGCCTGCGTCACCCGAATGGCCAACGGTAATTATGATCCAAAGAAAGTCAAAGCACAAACTGAAGTATATAGAAGAAAATTGGGTTCTTTGGCTTCAGATTCATCAGCAATTAAGGAAATGATGGAATTACCACAAGGTAAAGTAGAGCCCATTCTCTTGTGGTCTGGTGAAACAAAGTTTCCACTTATTTCGTTCCACTTTGACTTCCAGAATACTAATGGATCCATTGCGATCATTGTTACTTCATTCATACTAAAATAATGGAGTTAAGTTCTAACCCTGTATTCCTTCAACTTGCAGTTTGTTGGTGGTCGGTGCATGGGACTGACACAGCTGAGCTGCAAACCCTTGCGACCCGGATCTTAAGCCAAACATGCTTTGGCGCTAAAAGGTACAACATTGACTGGCACGTATCTGAGAAGGTGCATGAGGCGAAGCTATTTCATGACCAGGACCTGTACCGCGGGCTGGAGTATGTCCACTACAATATGCGTCTCGCCGGTGGTAAACCACTCATAGGAGGTATTTCTGGGCATCAGGTCGGTAAGCCTGCCAGTCTGCTGGGTGATTGGATCTGGGGTCCACGGCATCGCCATTGATGGCTCACCGTCCAGACTCTGGAGCAATGCGTTAATCTCTCCCAGAAGCGCTTGCGCTCTCGTTTCCAATCTGGCATTCTGGTGTGATTCTGATTGTGCCTCATCAGACTCTTGCAGTTTTTTTTTTTCTTGAACAATCATCGTAGCCAGGTGGACCGAGCTATTTTCCATAGAAACCGATTGTGGTTAGTTGTGTTGTAATAGAAAAAATATCGGTGGCATTCAGCCATCAGAACCATCGCGGATGACATATGGAGATACATCACTGTAACCCCGGTGTCGATGTTACCTATATTTTCCTTATTTCTAAACTTTACCCCGCATTCATTTCTGCATCCAATGCCAAACAGAGATGTGTAGTGCATGCATAATCTGACATCTTTTCCTGGAGAAAATTTATTAGTATGTATATCTATTGAAACCGAAATGCTCGTTTGCTGGCTCATCTGTAAGTTTTAATTCCTGGCTGAAATAGTGCAAGATTTATTATTCGAAGTACTTTCTGTCAGGTAGGTACATGTATTGCCAAAATTGCAGAGGCAAAAAGTAGAAAAGCGAGTGCGGCATTTTGAAGCTCGGCCTACGTCAAGGCCATTTTTCGAAAATTTTGAAAATGGTAGTTTGAAGTTCCAATTTTTTTTGAACAAAATTCTTGACATAGGCAATGACGTATTCTATGAACGTGCAAATTATCAGTTCGAAATACCTTCTATATTAGGCAGTGAAATAATAAAAAATATGGAAATCTGAAGTAGTGAACCATGCAAACTTTGAAACCTAAAAATACTGTTGGATTTTGTCATTTTTGTGTGGCCCAAAACATAACGTGTTTTGCGTTGATAGGACAAATCATTATCAATATAATTTTATAACTTTCTGAAACTTCAAAATGCCATTTTCAATTTTTTTGATAAAAGTGGCCTACCTGTAGCCCGAGCTACATTTGTAGTTTCCGCTCAAGAAAAGCTGTGTAATTTTACGAGTTGAGTTGGCAACGGCTTAGGTTTATGCGTAATTATACGGGTGTACACCGATTGAATCAGATTTTGCTTATACTATATGTCTTTTACCATATATTTGTTTCGGATTCGAATCGAAGCAGATATTGATCAGTTTCAGATTTGAATGCAGATACACCGGACTGCAGATTCGAAACGAAAATGGGGCAGATTGGGACCGAAAACAAAAATATTCTGATATATACTCTCATCGGTAGATAGTTATAGTTCTTGTAAAACCTGAGAGAGATTTAAACTTTAGTCTTGTGTAGTTAATAAAAAGAGAAACGATGCACTAAAACTCAAGTATTGATATAAATTTAGCGCTAAACATGCTCGGTAAATGAATTTGGTAACTCAGTAGCTACTAACCTTGCAAGATTGGGTTTGGCTTTTGACTCAAAAATCAGATTATCCGGTTTAAAACATTCAAATTATTCTAATTAAATTTTGAATGATCCATACCGCATGTTATTTGCTATACCATATCTTATATCGTATCGGAAGCACCACTTCATAAACAGATATCTTTATCCGCAAATTCTTAAAAATCAAATATAAGTATCTCAAAATGGATTCGGCACCGATTTTATAGTGGACATTATCTTATCCGTTTACAGCTTTCACTGGATAGCTTATTCTCACGAGAAAGTATTCCCTCAACTCCACCGACATGGAGCTGGCCAAATACAAGCCCTTGAGCATCTCCAGCCGCGTCCACAAATGGACTTGGGGCGCGTTGAACATAAAAATATTTTAGCCTCTTTTTTGTTCGACGTGATTCAATACGGTGTTCGGCGGCCCGAGCCCATCTCCGCTACATAGGGGATGCTCCGGACACGCTGGACACAACGAAAAGCGAGGCGGGCGCTCACCTGTCGGCGACTATTTCCATAACCGTTGGTTCGCGCCTTTTATTTCTCGTCGCCCCTTCCCTCCCGCGTCTCCCACCCTCCGCCACTGCTGGATTTACCGACCATTTCAACGACTGATCTCTTCTGAGAGTCGGCACCGTCGTCGCGGTTGGCTCTCTCGCCGGCCTTTTCGTCGCCGCCGCTTCGCCAGCGCGTCCCAGAACGCGACGTCAAATCCACCCCACCTCTACGCACACAAGGTGTTCGACGACTTGTCAGGTAGGCGTGATTGGCCGTTGTTCGTTGTCTCGTCTGCCGCGGTGCAATTTTAACAATTAATTTTACTTGAAACTTGCTGGAGGACAAGCAAGCCTTCGACGGCGACATCCGGGAGCGTTGCTGATCATCGCGTCCCTCCAGGACATGATTGATGCCGAGGCAGAGAAGCGGAAGAGGCCGCACCGTGGAGGATCAATGCCGGGTCGAAAGAAGTTGAAGCCCCAGCAGAGGATGGAGGGGCATACCATGCTGCACAACGATTACTTCGCAGATGAGGCAACACATGCCAACAATTTTCAGCGCCGGTATAGGATGAGCAAGGGTTTGTTCATGAATATCATCCACGGCGTTCGAGAGTTCGACCCCTACTTCAAGCTCAAGCACGACGCTGTAGGCGTTGTCGGGTTCTCGTCGATCCAGAAGTGCACTGCCACCATGAGAATGCTTGCATACGGAGCACCTGCTGATACACATGGCGACTACTTTCGCATGAGTGAGTCTACTGCCATTGAGTGCATGTACAACTTTTGCCGACCTGTGGTGGGAAAGTTTAGCAAATGCTACTTGAGAGGGCCAACTTTGAAGAAGAGACTGCAAGGATCATGGCACAAAATGCTGCGAGATGATTTCCTGGAATGCTTGAAAGCATCGATTGCATGCACTGGTCATGGAAGAACTGCCCGTTTGCCTGGCAAAGAATATACAAAGGGCGTCATGGATATTGCAGTGTGGTACTTGAAACTGTGGCAGATTATGACCTGTGGATTTGGCATTTTTTTTTGGCATGGTGGGATCACACAATGACATCAACGTGTTGCAGCAGTCTCCGGTGTTCAACAAACTAGTGGTAGGGCATGCTCCACCATGCAACTATGAGATCAATGGCCACCTATATACCAAAGGCTATTACCTAGCCGATGATATATATCGAAAATGGGCCACTTTTGTCAAAACAATCTCGGCTGCATCGGGTCACAAGAATTTCCACTTTGCTTTGTGACACGAGGCTTGCAGGAAGGATATCGAGCGGGCATTTGGTGTCCTTCAAGCTCAATTTGCAATTGTCCGTTACCCTGCTCTAAGCTGGTCTCGCGACCAAATGTGGGAGGTGATGCAGGCTTGTGTGATCATGCACAACATGATCATCGAGGATGACCGCAAGAATCATGCCAGGACACATGTTGGTCCCTATGAGTGTCAGAGCCCTCTTGCGGAGGTTTATCATGAGTTACTCGCCATGCACGCAGAGATCCGTGACAGAAATATTCACGATCAACTTTAAAATGATCACTGGAGGATCAAAGGATTATCAGCAAATGTCGCGGCACCTTGATCTAGCCCATTTATTACACTTGTTTAGTTGTTTTATTGTTTGTTGTATTTTAATTTCAAAACAATCTCGGCAAACATACTTATTTGTATGTTATATTTAATAAATGGTTATGCTTTCGAAAACCCTACAAAAAAGTTTGGGGGCGCCGTTTGGGGGACACGGCTGGGGAGCGACGTGCCCCAAACGCGGCACGAACAAAACACGTACCCCAAACGCTCGATCCGGCGCTGTTTAGGGGACGCTTTTGGGGGACGCGGCTGGAGACGCTCTTATATTTTCTTGTGGTCCAGATTTAATCACCTGTAACAACCTACTATGATTTATCTACTAATTTAGAGGGAAGTTTTCTGTTTATTTTCCTTTTTCCCACCAAACCATTTACTGTTGTTTCCCACCAAAACTAGCACATCGATAGCCTTTTTCTTTTTTTCCCAATCTGTATTGTTCCTCAAATCTCCAGAATGTATTTTTTTTTTCTCTCTGCTGGTATTGGTGACATTTACTAATGCAGCCAGAATGCAACAATGGACATCTCAGCGGAAATCCCTGGTGGCTGCCTCCATCCACTTCCCTCGGTGTGCTAAGGGGAACCCTAGGACTATCAGGTTCGGGCAGCAGCAGTCGCTTTTCTTTTTAAAGGTGCTGCTTGGTGAGTGAAGATCGGGTGCTGGGAGCGTGGTGGTACTTCTTCGGAGGGTGCAGCGGTGGAGGATCACCGTCGTTTAGTTAATCCACCTTTGTCTCCATTTTCTTTTTTTCTTTTTCTTTTTTGGGCCTGTGTTTGTTGCCCAGCATTTTCTTTCGTTTCGTGTGGTTGCTATGTAAATATAGCGTGGTGAAAGCCTGTTTCGAGGAGGAATCAAACAACAACCATAGGTATACTGCAAGTTGGAATCCCAGTCTAGGTATGGAATTCACTACAAGAAATGAAGCATTGAGTTTCTGGGTTTCTTATACAAGAAAGATTGGATTTGATTCTAGAAAACTTGATAGTAATAAAAATAAGGATAGAGTGGTAACATCAACAAGATTCTTATGTGAAAACTTGATTCTCCCTAGTGATTCTAGAAAACTTGATAGTAACAAAGGATGAAGAACCAATAGAAGGGATCCTCCCTAGTGATCCTGGTCAAAAAAGATGAACCAACAACGTTTTTGAATGAATACAAGCGTTGCATGTATTTATATGAAAAAGAAGAGAAGTTTCAAGAAGTTTTCAAGTAGATGCAATCTAAGAGCACCTCCAGCCAGCCCCTGGGAAGGCCCCCAGGAGCCATTTTTTCGTCCGGACGACGAAAAATGGTCCAGTCGTGTTTCTGGATCCGCATTTTCGCTCAGATTTGGGCTTTCATCCATCCAGCGAGCCGATGTCAACCCCCCCCCCCCCCGGGGCGCACTCAGTGAGTCCGGAGGAAATAAAAGCGCAGGAATCATCGAGGAAAGCTCCCGCGCGCCTGGTGGCCCCGATCTGTCGGCGAGAAGAGAGATCATCGTCGTGATCGCATCGTCTTCCGCACGCTGTAAAAGCTTGCCGCCGATTAGTCATCCCCCGACGCGTAGCTTCCACATGGCGAATTAATGTCGTCTCCTCGCATTAACGCTTGCTCCCCTCTATTTATCTCGAAGCTACCACACCTGCTTGAATTCACCACCGCCGTTCCACCTCTCTCCCCTCTCCTCTCGTCCAAAAAAAACACCGGCTTCAATGGCGGATAGGTTCCCCGGCGATGGCGCGGGGAACAACGGATTCGGCTGGGAATCCCTCCATCAGTGGGAGGAACGACTGCTGTACATGGCCGGGTACCCGACTCCACCGGACTTCCGCGCTCCTGGCGGCTGAACGCGGGAGGCGTGCCAATCCCGCCGCCTCCGCAAGGCGATGCCTTGGTGCCGGAGATCGAGGTGGAGCTCGCCGCCATGAGCCATGAGCAGCGCGCAGAGGAGCGGTTCTTCCTCGACAACTACGCTGCGTGGACGGAGTACTTCCGCCAACGGTACGAGCGGGAGCTGGCCTCCTACGACGGCCCTCCTCTCCCTCCCGCACGCAACAACACCGCAGGCCACCGTCGTTGGTGGAGCGCGACGGGCCGCACACTGGAGGCCGTCCTCGCGCACAGCGAGGGCGGCAACTACCCTGTGCTGCAGATGCCGCTGCCGAGGCAGGTGCCCTCCGTGTCTCGACGACACGGGAGCTCATGGATGCCATGGCGTATGGCTCCCTCGCCCTCGTCATCGGGCTCGACATCCCGATCAGCGACGAGGTCGTCTAGCTCGGCTCCGCCTGCGACGCCGAGGAGCGGCCTGAGCCCCATCAAGACCGAGCCCGTGTCTCCGACCGGTGCCCTCGTCATCCGTGAGGGACGTGCCCCGTGATACGTCCAATTTGCATCACTAATCTATATCATAATTTACTATTATTCATTGATATATTTCATATTTAGAGGTGATACTTATGTTATTCCATCTATTTTTGCATGTTTGATGATTATAGGAGAATTAACCACCGGAGCCAGGAATCTACTGGAAAAAGGACCGTCAATGCACCATATTTATGAAGACCAACAATTCCCAACAAAGATACAGAAAATCCTATTTGTCCAGATGACGGAGAAAGCCAGGAGGGGAGGCCGAGATGGGCCAGTGGGGCTCCAAACCACCCCTAGGCGTAGGCCCACTCTAGGCCGCGCCTAGGCATGGTGTGGCCGCTCTAGTCCACTTCTGAAGACGCCCCTCGCGTATTTCAGCCTCTCGGGAAACCTAAGATTAGCACAGCGACCAGAGAAATAATCCGCCACCGCTACAGGGCGTAGAACCAGAGAGAGAAAAAAAGCTCTCCGGCAGGCTGAAATATGCCAGGGAAATTCCTTCCTGGAGAGGGGAGATCATCGCCATCGTCACCGACATCGAGCTGGACTTCATCGGGATCATCATCACCATCATCTCCACCACCAGTACCATCATAACCGCCGCCTCCACGCGATCCCGCTGTAACATCTTGGGTTTGATACTTGTCTAGTTCATAGGGGAAACTTTCCCGGTGTTGATTACTCATTGTAGTTAATGCTATTGAGTGAAACCATTGAATTAAGGTTTATTCCCAGATTGTTATTCATCGTTATATCACCTCTGATTATGATACATATGATGTCTCGTGAATAGTTCATTTAGTTCTTCAGGACATGGGAGAAGTCGTGTTGTTAGTAGTGGAACTATGTTGAGTAATATGCAATTATTTGATATTTAAGTTGTGGTGTTATTCTTCTACTGGTGTTATGTGAACGTCGACTATATGATACTTCACCTTTATGGGCCTAGGAGAATGCATCGTGTATTTGGCTACTAATTGTGGGGTTGCGGGAGCGACAGAAACCCAAAGCCCCATGAGGAAACCGGTACATGAGGGACTGTAGGATCTCAAAGTTTAAGGTTTTGGTTAGATTTATCTTAATTATTTTCTTGTAGTTGCGGATGCTTGCAAGAGGTATAATCATAACTATGTATTAGTCCAAGTATGTGGTAGTACATTAGCATAGGTTCACCCACACAACACTTACCATACCATCAAAGATTATTCAGCTATGTGAATTGAAAGCACTTGAAGAAATTCCCGTGTGTCCTCAGGAATGTTTGGTCATCATAAGTAAAACAACCGGCTTGTCCTTTGCTATAAAAAGGATTGGGCCACTCGCTGCAATTATTATTACTGCATTTTATTTACTCGTACTTTATTTATCTGCAATACTAAATACCCCTGCAAACCTGTTTGCTAGTGTTTACAGTGAATCCTCGATCAACACTGCTCATCAACACCTTCTCTCCTCGTTGGGTTCGACACTCTTATTTATCAAAAGTACTACGATACACCCCCTAAAGTGGAAGACGAAGAGGGAGGCCGCAGCGGCGACCGACCACGCCGCCGAGCAGGTGATAACGCGTGAAGCACACGTCCGTTGGGAACCCCAAGAGGAAGGTGTGATGCGTACAACAGCAAGTTTTCCCTCAGTAAGAAACCAAGGTTATCGAACCAGTAGGAGATGAAGTCCACGTGAAGGTTGTTGGTGGAGAAGTGTAGTGCGGCGCAACACCAGGGATTCCGGCGCCAACGTGGAACCTGCACAACACAACCAAAATACTTTGCCCCAACTTAACAGTGAGGTTGTCAATCTCACCGGCTTGCTGTAAACAAAGGATTAAACGTATGGTGTGGAGAATGATGTTTGCTTGTGAAGAACAACAGAGAACAGAGATTGCGAGTTGATTGTATTTCAGATGTAAAAGAATGGACCGGGGTCCACGAGTTCACTAGTGGTGTCTCTCCAATAAGATAAATAGCATGTTGGGTGAACAAATTACAGTTGGGCAATTGACAAATAGAGAGGGCATAACAATGCACATACATATCATGATGACTAATATGAGATTTACTTAGAGCATTACGACAAAGTACATAGACCGCTATCCAGCATGCATCTATGCCTAAAAAGTCCACCTTCAGGTTAGCATCCGCACCCCTTCCAGTATTAAGTTGCAAACAACAGACAATTGCATTAAGTATGGTGTGTAATGTAATCAACACAAATATCCTTAGACAAAACATTGATGTTTTATCCCTAGTGGCAACAACACATCCATAACCTTAGAACTTTCTGTCACTGTCCCAGATTCAATGGAGGCATGAACCCACTATCGAGCATAAATACTCCCTCTTGGAGTTACAAGTATCAACTTGGCCAGAGCCTCTACTAGCAACGGAGAGCATGCAAGATCATAAACAACACATATATGATAGATCAATAATCAACTTGACATAGTATTCCATATTCATCGGATCCTAGCAAACACAACATATAGCATTACAAATAGACGATCTTGATCATGTTAGGCAGCTCACAAGATCTAAACATGATAGCACAAGAGGAGAAGACAACCATCTAGCTACTGCTATGGACCCATAGTCCAAGGATGAACTACTCACGCATCAATCCGGAGGCGGGCATGATGATGTAGAGCCCTCCGGTGATGATTCCCCTCTCCGGCAGGGTGCTGGAGGTGATCTCCTAAATCCCCCGAGATGGGATTGGCGGCGACGGCGTCTCTGGAACTTTTCTCGTATCGTGGCTCTCGGTACTAGGGTTTTCGCGACGGAGAGAATAAATAGGCGAAGGGGCAGAGTCGGAGGGCGCCCGAGGGCCCACCCCACGGCCGGCGCGCCCTCCCTGGCCGCGCCGCCCTAGGGTGTGGGGCCTCCTTGGCCCCTCTCCGTCTATCCTTCGGTGTTCTGGAAGGCTCCGTGCAAAATAAGACCGTGGGCTATTGTTTCGTCCAATTCCGAGAATATTTCCTGTGTAAGATTTCTGAAACCAAAAAACAGGAGAAAACAGGAACTGGCGCTTCGGCATCTTGTTAATAGGTTAGTGCCGGAAAATGCATCAAAATGATGTAAAGTGTATATAAAACATGTGAGTATTGTCATAAAACTAGCATGGAACATAAGAAATTATAGATACGTTTGAGACGTATCAAGCATTCCCAAGCTTAGTTCCTACTCACCCTCGAGTAGGTAAACGATAACAAGGATAATTTCTGAAGTGACATGCTACCATCATAATCTTGATCAATACTATTGTAAAGCATATGAGATGAATGAAGTGATTCAAAGAAATGGTAAAGATAATGACTAAACAACTGATCATATAGCAAAGACTTTTCATGAATAGTACTTTCAAGACAAGCATCAATAAGTCTTGCATAGGAGTTAACTCATAAAGCAATAAATTCTTAGTAGAAAGTTTTGAAGCAACACAAAGGAAGATATAAGTTTCAGCGAGTTGCTTTCAACTTCAACATGTTTATCTCATGGATATATATCATGGATAATTGTCAACACAAAGTAATATGATGAATGCAAATAAGCAAGTATGTAAGAATCAATGCACACAGTTGACACAAGTGTTTGCTTCTAAGACAGAAAGAAGTAGGTAAACTGACTCAACATAAAGTAAAAGAAAGGCCCCTTCACAGAGGGAAGCAAAGATTACTCTTGTGCTAGAGCTTTTTTATTTTGGAATCATAGAAACAATTTTGTCAACGGTAGTAATAATTCATATGTGTTATGCATAAAACATCCTATAAGTTGCAAGCCTCCTGCATCGAATACCAATAGTGCTCGCACCTTGTCCTAATTAGCTCGGATTTCCATGGATTATCATTGCATTACATATGTTTCAACCAAGTGTCACAAAGGGGTACCTCTATGTCACCTGTACAAAGGTCCAAGGAGATAGATCGCATTTGATTTCTCGTTTTTGATAGATCTCAACTTGAGGACATCCGTACCCGGAAAATATAGACAACAGATAATGGACTCCTCTTTAATGCTTAAGCATTCAACAACAGATAATATTCTCATAAGAGATTGAGGATTAATGTCCAAACTGAAACTTCCACCATGATACATGGCTTTAGTTGGAGGCCCAATGTTCTTCTCTAACAATATGCATACTCAAACCATTTAATCATGATAAATCACCCTTACTTCAGACAAGACGAACATGCATAGCAACTCACATGATATTCAACAAAGGTGTAATAGTTGATGGCGTCCCCAGAAACACGGTGATGACGCGTAAAGCACACGCCCGTTGGGAACCCCAAGTGGAAGCTGTGATGCGTACAGCAGCAAGTTTCCCTCAGTAAGAAACCAAGGTTTATCGAACCAGTAGGAGCCAAGAAGCACGTTGAAGGTTGATGGCGGAGGAGTGTAGTGCGGCGCAACACCAGGGATTCCGGCGCCAACGTGGAACCTGCACAACACAATCACAGAACTTTGCCCCAACGTAACAGCGAGGTTGTCAATCTCACCGGCTTGCTGTAAACAAAGGATTAAACGTATAGTGTGGATGATGATGGTTGTTTGCGAAGAACAGTAAAGAACAATTGCAGCAGGTTGTATTTCAGATGTAAAGAATAGGACCGGGATCCACAGTTCACTAGCGGTGTCTCTCCCATAAGATAGCAGATGTTGGGTGAACAAATTACAGTTGGGCAATTGACAAATAAAGAAGGCATAACAATGCACATACATATATCATGATGAGTACTATGAGATTTAATCGGGGCATTACGACAAAGTACATAGACCGCTATCCAGACATGCATCTATGCCTAAAAAGTCCACCTTCGGGTTATCATCCGAACCCCCTCCGAGTATTAAGTTGTAAACAACGAGACAATTGCATTAAGTATGGTGCGTAATGTAATCAACACAAATATCCTTAGACAAAGCATCGATGTTTTATCCCTAGTGGCAACAGCACATCCACAACCTTAGAACTTTCCGTCATCTGTCCCGGATTTAATGGAGGCATGAACCCACTATCGAGCATAAATACTCCCTCTTGGAGTCACAAGTATCAACTTGGCAAGAGCCTCTACTAGCAACGGAGAGCATGCAAGAACATAAATAACATATATGATAGATTGATAATCAACTTGACATAGTATTCAATATCCATCGGATCCCAACAAACACAACATGAAGGATTACAAATAGATGATCTTGATCATGATAGGCAGCTCACAAGATCTAACATGATAGCACAATGGGGACAAGACGACCATATAGCTACTGCTATGGACCCATAGTCCAGGGGTGAACTACTCACACATCGATCCGGAGGCGATCATGGCGATGAAGAGACCTCCGGGAGATGATTCCCCTCTCCGGCAGGGTGCCGGAGGCGATCTCCTGAATCCCCCGAGATGGGATTGGCGGCGGCGGCCTCTCTGTAAGGTTTTCCGTATCGTGGCTCTCGGTACTGGGGGTTTCGCGACGAAGACTTTAAGTAGGCGGAAGGGCAGGTTAGGGGGCCACACGAGGGCCCCACACAACAGGCCGGCGCGGCCAAGGCCCAGGCCGCGCTGCCCTAGTGTGTGGCCGCCTCGTGGCCCCACTTCGTATCCTCTTCGGTCTTCTGGAAGCTTCGTGGAAAAATAGGACCCTGGGCGTTGATTTCGTCCAATTCCGAGAATATTTCCTTACTAGGATTTCTGAAACAAAAAACAGCAGAAAACAACAACTGGCTCTTCGGCATCTCGTCAATAGGTTAGTGCCGGAAAATGCATAAATATGACATATAATGTGTATAAAACATGTGAGTATCATCATAAAAGTAGCATGGAACATAAGAAATTATAGATACGTTTGGGACGTATCACACGGTTACCGCTCAACAAGCAACTTATAAGAAATAAGATACATAAGCGACATATTCAATACCACAATAGTTTTTTAAGCTATTTTCCCATGAGCTATGTATTGCAAAGACAAGGAATGCAATATTAAAGGTAGCACGCAAGCAATTTACTTGGAATGGCAGAAAAATACCATGTAGTAGGTAGTTATGGTGGACACAAATGGCATAGGTTTTGGCTCAGGGTTTTGGATGCACGAGAAGCATTCCCTCTCAGTACAAGGCTTTGGCTAGCAAGGTTGTTTGAAGCAAACTCAAGTATGAACTGGTACAGCAAAACTTACATAAAAACATATTGCAAGCATTATAAGACTCTACATTGTCTCCTTGTTGTTCAAACACTTTAACCAGAAAATATCTAGACTTTTAGAGAGACCAATCATGCAAACCAAATTTCAACAAGCTCTACGATAGTCTCCACTACTAGGTTCAACACTACATGATGCAAGAGCTTAAACATGATCTATTTGAGAACTCAAAACAATTCCCAAGTATCAAATTATTCAAGACAATATACCAATTACCACATGGAGCATTTTCTGTTTCCAACCAAATAGCAATGAACGAATCAGTTTTCAACCTTCGCCATGAACATTAAAAGTAAAGCTAAGAACACCAGTGTTCATATGAAACAGCGGAGCGTGTCTTTCTCCCACACAAAGAATGCTAGGATCCGAGTTTATTCAAACAAAAACAAAAATAAAATCACACAGACGCTCCAAGTAAAGCACATAAGATGTGACGGAATAAAAATATAGTTTCACTAGAGGTGACCTGATAAGTTGTCGATGAAGAAGGGGATGCCTTGGGCATCCCCAAGCTTAGATGCTTGAGTCTTCCTGAAATATGCAGGGATGAGCCACGTGGCATCCCCAAGCTTAGACTCTTCACTCTTCTTGATCATATTGTATCATCCTCCTCTCTTGACCCTTGAAAACTTCCTGCACACCAAACTCAAACAAACTCATTAGAGGGTTAGTGCATAATTAAAAATTCACATGTTCAGAGAGGACACAATTATTCCTAACACTTCTGGACATCACCCAAAGCTACTGAAAGTTAATGGAACAAACAAATCCATCCAACACAGTAAAAGAGGCAATGTGAAATAAAAGGCAGAATCTGTGAAAACAGAACAGTGCGTAAAGACGATTTTTTTAGAGTCACTTAACGTGCTCAGATGAAGAAGCTCAAATTGAATGAAAGTTGCGTACATATCTGAGGATCACTCATGAATTTTCGCTGATTTTTCTGAGTTACCTACAGAGAGATCTACTCAAATTCGTGACAGCAAGAAATCTGTTTCTGCGCAGAAATCCAAATCTAGTATCAACCTTACTATCAAAGACTTTACTTGGCACAACAATGCAATAAAGTAAAGATAAGGAGAGTTTGCTACAGTATTAAAAACTTCCAAGACACAAATATAAAACAAAAATTGCAGAAATAAAATAATGGGTTGTCTCCCATAAGCGCTTTTTTTTAAACGCCTTTTAGCTAGGCGCAGAAAGTGTAACTCAAGTATTATCAAGAGATGAAGCATCAACATCAAAGTTGGGAGTTTTATCAACAAAGCATTGTATCTTGTCTATGTAAGTTTCAGAGGCTTCTCTTTTTTTTACTTTTAGGCTTACTATCCTCCTCAAATAAATTTTCAGGAACAATCCAATCAAAATTCTTTTCTAGTGCCTCATGCATTCCTATGAGCTTAAGAGGTATTGGTACTTTAATCTCCCCCTCACAATTGGTTTTATTAGTGTACTTTAGCCTATCTTTTTCCATCTTTTCAAGGGCGCTTGCAAAATTAGTATAAAAGCCAAGCATCTTATGTTGAATAAATACTTTTCTAGCTTCTTTAGCTACATCACCAAATTCTTTAAGAAGGGTTTCTAAAACAAAAAAATTCTTCTCTCCTTCTTCCATATCAGAAAGTGTAAGAAACATATGTTGCATTATAGGATCCTATATAACTAAGAAGTTCATCCCCACTAACTTATTTCTCTAAACATGCAGTTATGCCACATCAGCAGGCCCACCACATTAGGCCACCTCAGCTCTTTTTTCCAGCCGCATATGCAATTATTAATTGCGCTTCTCTTTGCCTGTAATAGAGTGCATGTCTGACCTATTATTTCGATGGGCAATCAGTTATCATCCACCACTACCGCAAGGTAGCAGGGCACACCAATCGACCCTTGAGTTGGTAATTAGTTAATTAATTGTATTAAACCGCTAAGCATCTCTTGAGCTTCACATTCCACATTTATGCATGAGCAAGCTAGCTTGCAGTTTATAAATTCAGCATATCATGGTCCAGTCGCTAGCTTGCGGGGATCTAAATAGTTTAGCTCCGTCGTCCAGATCATGTAGGCAGGGCATACAAGGAAGCAAGCCGCACGCCGGCGACCGGTCGTCCGATCCAAATAGGAGGAGCACAGGCGCCGCCATGCGTACTTCATTCTTCAGGTCTAGCCTCATGGAGAGAGCTGGCTTGTAGCGACCTTCTCCATTCTCCATGAGAGAATGCCTCCCCACGCCACTACCTTGCATTGTGAGGAGCTGGCAGCTTCTTCTGAGTGCCATGGAGCAGAAGTATGTTTCTATGATCGAGCGTCTCCATAGTTCGCCTGCCACATGTTTCATAGAGCATGTACGACCAGATGCATCAATTGAGGTTAGTTAAGTGCGGGTGAGCATGCAGCGAGTGAACAATAAGGGCATGCCCAATGCACTGCCCTAGAGGTACTGCCTCACACCTTTAGCTAGGTTCGGGTGGTCCAAAATAGGTTCGGATGAGGAGGCAGCCTATTCATCAGGAGGCAGCCTCTTCAGCCATAAAGTGAAAACTGAGTGAAAATGTGAGAGAGAAAGAGAAAACCAAATCAGCTTTTGAGAGAAAGATATATTAATGGGACCATAACATGGCATGCATATGTCAAAATTTTAATCCAAGCCTAGTTGGACAGCTGCCTCCATTGCTCATGCCCTAACCAATATTTTTACCTGCGGGCATTGCATGTTAACCCACCATCATCTCTAAGTTTTCTCCCTTTCTGGCAGGCTCCTGTGCAAGGTATACCCATATTATGCAACTATAAAGTCCTCGACAGATGCCCTGAATAGTGTACCAGACTACCAGTTCGTATTGGTTGATGCTGCTTTTCTTTCGGTCGACGCCCCTGCCACATAGAGGTTACAATGTTTTCTCATTCTGTGTTAATCACTTTGCCTCTAAGACCTATCCGTCCGTCACTTTATCTTGATGTCCATCATTTCTCGCTGCCATCTTTGTATTTTTTTTTCGAGTACGTGCAGGAGATCTGCGTGTTTTGTATTAATTAAGCTCGCAGGAGCCATCTTTGTATTGTGTATGTTAACATTTTTTATAACCAATATTGTTAATTTTGTTATATATTTCACAGGATTAATTGTTCATTCGTTGTTAATGTTCTACAAACTTATTTTATATTGTCCTACAATTCTCTTTTACAAGCATCACGCCATCACCATTTGCACTCTCTTGCAGATAATCTACTCATTTGTATTGAAAAGGGTAACACAACTTTGCACATGATGTAAAATAATAACAGCACGAAATAATGACAGGTTTTTTCCTTTTGGTGAAAGTGAAAAGAGTTTGCTGCCTGAAACCATAAGTGGAAGTGCACCCGTACTGAGCAAACAAATTTACACAGATCAGCATCCTCTATATTTTGCCTGTAAAATAAAAAATGGCAAAAAATAGCTATACAAATACGTACCATTTCCTTATTTTTTTGACCTTCAGAGTACACATCCTCGCATAATATTATGTTTGTTTATCTTCCACAAATTTTCCGCCGCCGCAACGCGCGGGGTATCGTCTAGTTAACATTAACAAATCTAGCTTCCAACATGTGCACTAAAGAGGCAGTAGCAATTTCATAAGTAGGAGCGAGTTCTACCAAGGATCTTTAACCGTATTAACATGAGTGAAAAATTCTTCTATATTATCTCTTCCAATGATAGACCCACGCCCTACTGGTATATCTTTCAAAGTAAACTTAGGAGGAAGCATGATGAAATATACAAAAGATAAATAAAGTAAATGCAAATAACTAATTTTTTTGTGTTTTTGATATAAGGAAAGCAAACAAAACAAAAAATAAAATAAAGTAAAGCAAGACAATAAACAAAGTAAAGAGATTAGATGTGAGAGACTCCCCTTACAGCGTGTCTTGATCTCCCCGGCAACGGCGCCAGAAAAAGAGCTTGATAACGCGTGAAGCACACGTCCGTTGGAAACCCCAAGAGGAAGGTATCGAGGGTACTCCTCGGCAATATCCTCCGATTTGGGCTTAGGGTTGACGGAATCCTGCAAGCTGACACGAGACATCGATTTACATACAAGAGGGGAGAGCGATTTACCCAGGTTCGGGGCCCTCGATGAGGTAAAACCCTTACGTCCTGCCTGTCTGTTCTTGATTATAAAGATATTGGGTTACAATGGGGTGCCGAATAGTTCGGCTGAGATCTCGTCGAGAGGCTAAGTGCTATGATGACCTAGCTCTAAACTTTTGGTGGCTAAGATTACTCAGATTGATTGTGTCCCTCGGCAGCCCCTCTCCTGGCCTTTATATAGGAGGCCAGGTCTCAAGAGGTCTAACCGAATACGACTAGGTTTACAGTAGTTTTAAATCTAATCTTTCCTTATTCGGCCGCTTCTTTGTCTTGCCCGTCAAGGAATCTTCTGGTGCGCCATCCAAGTGGCCTGCCATGCCTCCAAGTGCCTCCAACTACACAATACGGGATATGGCAATGCCGGTTACCCGAAGGGTAATGCCCACGTCAGTAGCCCCCGAGTGTCCAGCCGAACATAGTTCGGGTGGAGACTGAAGCATGTCTCCTTCTGATGTTCTTCTCCTTGATTGTCCTTGTTCATCTTAAATCAGCATCATCTTCTTCTGTCGGGTGCGCGTCAGCGCTTCCGATGGGAATAGCCCCCGAGTCTAGGTACGGATGCTTGCAATCTGTGCGTAGACTCAAGTTGTACCACTCGAACATTTTACTCTGCCGAAAGTCTTCATAGGTCATCCGATATATTTTCCGCATGCAAGGGATGACGAGTAACGTGCCCAACTTTTGCTGGTTAACTGCCGATGGCAAAACAACGTTACCCTACACAGAATCAAGTCCCCGGGCATGATCCTGGAGTGCAAAAAAGTTCTGTCGGGTGCGCGTCCAGCGCTCCTGATAGGAGTAGCCCCCAAGTCTGGGCACGGGTGTTTGCAACCGGGTGCAGACTCTAGCCGAGCAATTATTTCTTTCTTCAAAGTTTTTCCTTCGCCTCTGCATTCTGTCGGGTGCGCATTTAGCGCTCCCGATGGGAGTAGCCCCCGAGTCTAAGTGCAGATGCATCGCAATCTGTGCATAGACTCAAGTTCACCATCCGATACCTTTTATTCCTTCGAATGCTTCGAGCATTCTTCACGACATCATTGATGACGTTTTACTGACATCTTGATTTTGACTGATAAGACGCGACCCGCTGGGCCTGGCCCTATTTTTAAGCAATATCCGCTCTTCTTGCACGGTTACCAAGGCGCCCCCTCGATTCCCGCAGCCATCAATGGAAAAACATCTCCTTAATGAACTGGTAGCGATGACACGTGCCTACACAGCCCTCAAGTTCTTCTTTTCTCAAAATCTTCAAAAGACGAAAATCCCTAATCTTTTTCACATTTGCCGTAGCATCTCCTCGCCCTTCTTCTTCTTCCTTCCTTTGCAACTGCTGCGCCGCCACCACCGCTTTTCCGGTCATCCCCAGATCTCGCAATGGTGAAGAAGAAGAACCTCACCGCCGCCGCCAGTTCTACAAGTGGTGGCGCCGCCGCCAAATCCTCCTCAAATCTTCCGAAGAGGAGCGCCCCAGATGCTCCTCCCCCAGCTCCAGCGCCGCCAGCGCCGCCAGGCTCGATAGCCAAACCTGGGGATTGGCTAGCATCCTCCATCACGAAGCGTGATGAGAAGAGGGCCCGAAGCCTTGGGTTAGTCTCCTCCGATGAGGGGATTCTTCCAGGTGCGATTTCTCGGCCCAATCCCCCTGCTGGTTTTTCCATGGTGTTCCTGTCATTCCTGTATCGGGGTCTCTCGCTTCCTGCCCATGAATTTCTTCACCATCTTCTGCGGACTTACGAAATCCAATTGTGGCAACTCACCCCTAACTCAATCCTTCACGTTGTTGTGTTCATCACCCTCTGCGAGGCGTTCTTGGGCATTGAGCCCCATTTTGGGTTGTGGAAAAAGATCTTTTATGTTAAGAGGTACAGCAGTAGTAATGGTTCCTTTGTCATCGGAGGAGTGGGGTTTGTGGCTCGTTCAGAGGTTAACTATTTCAGTTTCCCAATGAGAGAATCCGTGCAAGGATGGAGACTGAAATGGTTTTATGTCAAGGATTCTTCAACAACCGAATCCCAGCTTCCTTGCTTTGTCGATGTCCTTGAAGCCAAGCCGAAGGATTCTTGGAAGAACATTCTCTCTCCCGACGAAAAGACAGCAGCCGACGAATTATTCGCCAAATTCCTTCGGATCAAAGAAGCCGATGGTCAAACTATGATCGGTACAGAGGTAGCAGCGGTGTTCTTGAAGCGCCGAGTCCAACCAGTCATGGCCAGAATCCGCCCAATGTGGTTGTATTCGGGTGCAAAGGATGAAACCAGGATAAATATCGCCGAACTGTCGGAAAAGGAGCTGCTTGACGAAGTCCGTCGTCTTACTCTCTTTAGTCAGGAAGACTCGATTCCGTTGATATCTTCTTATACTCCCCTTGATGCTGATCATCCACCATCAGAGGTATCTTTCCTTCTCATATTCTCATTACGTTGCTTTCACTTAGTTAATATAATTACTATTATTCTTATGTGTTCTTTTCTTCGACAGATCCTCATAGTTTCTGGAAACTTGCATGATTCGCCGAATGATACTTCCGAGGGAAGAGGCTCCTCAGTTCCTGTTGATTTTCACACTGTCGAGCACACATGCCCAGAGAGCGAACATGATGATCCGATAGATTCTGGAGTTTTTCACACCAATCTTCCCTCCTCAGCCGATAATGCTTGCGACATAGAGGGATCAGTGCGTGATGATGACGCTGATCGTGATACCTTTGTTAATGCAGCTGTGGAGGAGACCAGGGCTTCACCCGCGAAGAGATCTACCGGCGGCTTTGCCGATGAAGACGATCTCTTCGAGATGTAAGCACCTTTTCCCCTGAAGTCATATTTTGTCTTTTTATTTCTCGCATTCCTCTCATGACTTTCGTCAATCATTTCCTTTTGCAGTGACGAAGGTTTCATCGAGCCTCCGTCTAAGAAAGCCAAATCTGGCGCTGCTCCACCAGACGTTGCGGCTTCCGAAGCTTCAGCTCCTAAGGCAGCCCCTGCGGCTCAGGTATCAATAGCCTCCTCCCTTTCTAAGGGGAAAGATGTTCCTTCAACTGCCGCCGCCGTGACTTCTCCTTATGTAAGTCCTTTTTTTGACTACAACGCGAATTTTCCTGGTGCGTACCTTATTTAATGATTCTTCGTCAAATATCCCCTTTCCTTTAGAACATGCAGGATGTTATCTCTTCTTTGGAGGCCTTCGCCTCCCAATTCACTTCTCTGGAGGCAGACAAGGCTCGGATGCAAAAGGAAGTTAAGTCTTCCTCCGTGAAGTTGGATGGCGCAGTCAAGATAGCTGCCGAAGCTCGCCAAGAAGTCGACTCCCTGAAGGAGGAACTGGGCAAGCTAAAGGAGAAGCTAAAAGAAGAGGAGGCATCCAGGCTGACTGCCGAGGCTCGGGCAGCTGAAAAGGATGAACTCCTTCGTCAGTCTTCCTTGGCTTTACTTGGTAATCTCTTTTGTATACTTCTGTCAATTATTGCACTTATGGATTCAATCCTTTGTCAGTGACCTTTTTCCATTTCGTTCACTTGCAGAAGCCGCCAACATCCCCGCTGATGCCTTGGACAAAGTTCCAAACAACTCTCCGGCAGATGGCGTGTCGATAACTCTCGCCTCCCACCAGCTTACGCGGGAGCTTCTTGAGAAGGGAAAAGGTGCCATGGAGCGGATGTACTCGATGATCTTCCCCAAGATCAATCAAGACAAAACTCTAGGGCAGTTGATTGACGCATTTGCGGTTGACACCAAGGAGGTTATCGAGGTATTCAAACGCACTTCGCGTACCTATGGTGCCCTCCTTGCCTTCCAACTTATGATGGGTCACGGCTTTAAGGCTGACATTGAAGAAATGTCTAAGGAGCTGCCGAAAGAGCAGGATGGGCGGTTTGTTGATCTAAGCATCTTCAAGATATCGGCTCTTAAGTGTGCACGCCAGCTCCTCGAGCTGGTGTCATCAAGGAAGACATCGGCTGGCCCTAGTTTATCGACTCAGACCCAAGCCCTTTGATTCTTGTAGCAAACTTTTCTTTGAGCTGATGTGAAACAATGTTCTATCGGATAACTTTTGGTTGTAATAATCTTTGTGCTAGCAATGTTGCTAGCACACTCTTTGTTTTGATATTTCCGCTTGTATTCTCCCGATGGGAGTACCTTCTGACGTTGAGGTGAATCGATCTGTCATGCCTTTGACGTCTTTCCTTGCAGGTGTTCCCAGTGCCTGCATTTGTTGACGATTCTTCGGGTGCTCTTTCTGAAGATGATCGAGTGCAACGTATGAAGGATAGGATCACACAATTGGAAAAGGACCTGCGCGGCACCTACGCCTTGGCCGCCATCATCAAGAAGAAGGGCGAGATTGCAGCCGTCGTAGAGCGCTACGCTCTTACTGAACTGCATAAGGTCACTGAAAGTTTAAACTGTAAGTTCCCTAGTCTTTGATTTCATTACTCCTTTGTTGAAAACACATTGCCTGATCTTCCATTGATTTCTCTGCCAGTCATAGCTTTGAACCGTGCGGAAGAGAACAAGCGGATTCACGAGCGTGTGCACGCATTGACCCAGCTGTCGCCAGCCGAAGAAATTTTCTGGCGGGAACACTCGAAGGCTTCGGCTGTCGCACAATTTCAGGATCGGGTCCAACAAGTCCACCATTTCTTTGACAAGTGCTACAAAGCCCTGAGGGTAATTTGGAGGACTATGTTCCCTTTGAACGCGGTCCCTCCTACGCTGTTGACTCTGATGTCTGAGTTTGGCAATACCAAGAAGATTCGAGACTTGGTGCGAGCTCAGGTTTTTGCAGGGGCCAGGTTTACACTTGCCCTTGTCCTTGCACGTTACCCCTCAGCAAATCTGCTCGCTATTGCCAACGCGGTTGGTGACTTGGAGATTCTGTATCCGAAGGTATTGCTGCCCGCCAATATAATTGTCGACAAGCTTGAGGAGGACTCAAAGGTACCTGAGGAAAGAGAAACTCCGCAAGGGTGATTTCAGGGATTAAGGTTGTTTTGTAAATAGGTTATTTTGGCTACTTCATCCAAGTGTTAGGATTGTTTAGCCGAGACTTTTTATTCGGTAGATACATGTATATGTACTTTTACCGTGTTAATGCCGTTGGCAAATTTTGAGGGAGCAAATCTTGATTGCCCGTTTTAGATTTATGTGTACTCGTTGGTCAGCAAATTATTTGAGTGATCAGCTCGTGTTGCAGGTTTTGCTAAACCTATTGTATGCGCAACTTTGCTTTCAACCGATGTATGTTTCGACAGCCACTCCCGAATGTTTCGGGTGCAATGATTCTGCCGATGAGCCCGTTGTTCTTTGGTATTTCCATAAGTAAAATATCGAACGTGGGTTGTGTTTATATGTATTTTCCGAACTCTTGCTATTTACGGCGCTCGTAGAGGCATCTATAGCAGAGGGAAGGGTTGGTGCCCTTGTTTATTTTGCATCCTTTTAGCACTCGTAGAGGCTTTTTCGGAGCACGGTCGTTTGCTGCATATTACGTTACACCGTTGCTCACCAAAGGGCGTACGCAAGGTGATGGTGCGGTTTAGATGCTCCGAATTACTGCAATGCTTATCAAGGGATTAAATTTTCATTAATAAAGTAAACACAGGAAAAGAGGGCGAAAAAGGGGGTGCCCTGTTGAAGGTAAAGGGAAAAACTAAACGCTAGTAAATTGCTTAAGAAAGGAAGGGGTTCTTCTCATCTTCTGGCTTTGTCACCATGTTAGTGGTTACCGAAGCGTTGTTGATTTCACCAGCGGCCTGAACGATGGTTGCTAGTGTCTTGTCGTCTCCTAGGTCTTCTGCACCATCAGCGGCCGAAGCTTTTGCTGACGAAGCTTTATCTGCAGAAGTTTGTGCTGTCGAAGCTTCAAGAGTAAGGTCGGCTGGCTTCTTCTTTGCTCCTCTGACGCGTTCTTCTTCCTTATTATCGCGTGACGATGACTTTGAAGGAAGGTCAATAATTTCCTGCCGCAGTCCAAACTTTGCAGCAATCCTCTGAAAGTCTCGATCACAATTGTCCGAGCGTGAGAAACTTCCATAGACTGTAATGTTTGTCCCGTTGCTCCCAGGCATTTTCAGCTTGAGGTATGCGTAGTGCGGTACAGCCATGAACTTGGCATAAGCTGGCCTCCCGAGTATAGCGTGATACTGCGACTCCCAGTTCACGACTTCGAACTCGATCTTTTCCTTCCTGAAGTTGTCGGGTTTGCCAAAGACGACGTTCGAGTAAACTTTGCCAAGAGAGTACGCCGGTGAAGTGGGGAGAATCCCATGAAAGCGGGTGTCCGATTCTTCTAGCATTCTCATGGTGATCCCCATACTCTTGATCGTGTCGAGAAATATCAGGTTTAGTCCACTTCCACCATCCATGAAGACTTTGCTCATCTTGAATCCCCCGACCTGCGCCTCGACTACTAAGGCAGCGTGTCCTGGTTTCGGTATGGTCATCGGGTGATCTGCTCGGCTGAATGTAATATTCTGAGACGACCACTCGACATATTCAGGGATGTTCGCCATGATGCTTTCTGCCAGGTTGATTTCTCGAGTGAGCTTCTTCATCTCTCTTCTTGAAACACCTGTCCTGTGGATCATACTCATCTGCCCACGTGGCGGTGGAAATGCCTCGTTGGGTTGGTGAGGTTGAGCCTGCTGGACCTGATGCTGTGGTGGAGGTGGTGGTGGTGGTGGTAGCGGTTGCTGACCTGCCTGCTGGATGAGTTTGTGCATGTCAATGAACTTCCTACAGTCCCTGAGCAAGTGGCTTGACTTTGTTTTGCCGTCCTTAGAATCGGTATACGAGTGCAAGTAACAGGGAGCGTTGATCTGCTCAGCGTAGGGCAGTTCGGGAGTCCTCTGCTGCCGTGGTTTATAATTGCCACGGTTCCCAGAGTTGTTCCGATTACCGTCCTGTCGATCGTCTCTTCTATCGTCATATCGATCGTCCTGCCGATCGGAGTACCCGCGGCTACCGAGGTTGTTGTCGTCATAGCTGCGGTTCTTCCTTCTCTTGTGACGATCCCTTCGACCACCCGAGTCGTGCTTCGGTTGGTCGTCGTCTTCGTCGTCACTGCGCTGTCGCGGTTTTCGCACGTTGTCCTCGCCATCAGCCCAGCTGTTGGCGATTTCCATTAACTTGGTTATGGTTTTTGGATTTTTGCGTCCAAGTTCTTCTATGTAGCTTTCACGTCGGATGCCATCGCTGAAGGCGTCGATTGCTCTGTCGACAGATACGTCTTCGGCAGCGTTTAGGAGCTTAGTGAATCTCCCGATGTATGCGCGCATCGATTCCTTCTGCTTTTGCTGGCAATGCCGTAATTCTTCAATCCCGATGGGCCTTTTGTACGTTGCTTGGAAATTGGCAACGAAAGCGTCTACTAGGTCGTCCCATGATTTGATGGAACCCTTTGATGGCGTGTATTTCACACGTTCGTTGGGCAACCCCAAGAGGAAGGTATGATGAGCACAGCAGCAAGTTTTCCCTCAGAAAGAAACCAAGGTTTATCGAACCAGGAGGAGCCAAGAAGCACGTTGAAGGTTGATGGCGGCGGGATGTAGTGCGGCGCAACACCGAGATTCCGGCGCCAACGTGGAACCTGCACAACACAACCAAAGTACTTTGCCCCAACGAAACGAGTGAGGTTGTCAATCTCACCGGCTTGCTGTAACAAAGGATTAACCGTATTGTGTGGAAGATGATTGTTTGCAGAGAAAACGGTAAAAACAAGTATTGCGGTAGATTGTATTTCGGTAAAGAGAATTGGACCGGGGTCCACGAGTTCACTAGAGGTGTCTCTCCCATAAGACGAACAGCATGTTGGGTGAACAAATTACGGTTGGGCAATTGACAAATAAAGAGAGCATGACAATGCACATACATATCATGATGAGTATAGTGAGATTTAATTGGGCATTACGACAAAGTACATAGACCGCCATCCAACTGCATCTATGCCTAAAAGTCCACCTTCGAGGTTATCATCCGAACCCCCTCCGGTATTAAGTTGCAAAGCAACGAGACAATTGCATTAAGTATGGTGCGTAATGTAATCAACAACTACATCCTTAGACATAGCATCAATGTTTTATCCCTAGTGGCAACGACACAACACAACCTTAGAACTTTTACATCCTTGTCCCAGGTGTCAATGCGAGGCATGAACCCACTATCGAGCATAAGTACTCCCTCTTGGAGTTAAAAGCATCTACTTGGCCAGAGCATCTACTAGTAACGGAGAGCATGCAAGATCATAAACAACACATAAGCATAACTTTGATAATCAACATAACAAGTATTCTCTATTCATCGGATCCCAACAAACGCAACATATAGAATTACAGATAGATGATCTTGATCATGATAGGCAGCTCACAAGATCCAGGCAATGATAGCACAATGGGGAGAAGACAACCATCTAGCTACTGCTATGGACCCATAGTCCGGGGGTAGACTACTCACTCATCACTCCGGAGCGACCATGGCGGTGTAGAGTCCTCCGGGAGATGATTCCCCTCTCCGGCGGGGTGCGGAGAGCGATCTCCGGGATCCCCGAGATGGGATCGGCGGCGACGGCGTCTCGGTGAGGTTTTCCGTATCGTGGCTCTCGGTGCTTGGAAGTTTCGTCACGGAGGCTTTAAGTAGGCGGAAGGGCAAGTCGAGAGGGGGCACGGGGGCCCCGGATGACGGGCGGCGCGGCCAAGGGGGGCCGCGCCGCCCTAGGGTTTGGCTCCCCTGTGGCCCCACTTCCTTTCGTCTTCGGACTTACGGAAGCTTCGTGAGAAAATAGGCCTCACGGGCTTTTATTTCGTCCAATTCGAGAATATTTCTTTACTAGGATTTCTGAAACCAAAAACAGCAGAAAACGACAAGCGGCACTTCGGCATCTTGTTAATAGGTTAGTTCCGAGAAAATGCACGAATATGACATAAAGTGTGCATAAAACATGTAGATAACATCAATAATGTGGCATGGAACACAAGAAATTATCGATACGTTGGAGGCGTATCGGCATCCCCAAGCTTAGTTACGCTCGTCCCGAGCGGGTAAAAGCGATAACAAAGATAATTTACGGAGTGACATGCCATCATAAACTTGATCATACTATTTGTAAAGCATATGTAGAGAATGCAGCGATCAAAACAATGTGTATGACATGAGTAAACAAGTGAATCATAAAGCAAAGACTTTTCATGAATAGCACTTCAAGACAAGCATCAATAAGTCTTGCATAAGAGTTAACTCATAAAGCAATAATTCAAAGTAAAGGTATTGAAGCAACACAAAAGAAGATTAAGTTTCAGCGGTTGCTTTCAACTTGTAACATATATATCTCATGGATATTGTCAACATAGAGTAATATAATAAGTGCAATAAGCAAGTATGTAGGAATCAATGCACAGTTCACACAAGTGTTTGCTTCTTGAGGTGGAGAGAAATAGGTGAGCCTGACTCAACATTGAAAGTAAAGAATGGTCCTCATAGAGGAAAAGCATCGATTGCTATATTTGTGCTAGAGCTTTGATTTTGAAAACATGAAACAATTTTGTCAACGGTAGTAATAAAGCATATGCATCATGTAAATTATATCTTATAAGTTGCAAGCCTCATGCATAGTGTACCAATAGTGCTCGCACCTTGTCCTAATTAGCTTGGACTACCTGGATTATCACCGC
>NC_061508.1:310074964-310143331 GCF_022539505.1 Lolium rigidum | reverse complement strand
GGTCACACACAAATCATAAAACCAACAAAGTTACCGATACGGCGAGACCTAGAGTGGTGGATGAGGAAAAAAGTTGAGATTGAGTAGGGTATCTATAATCTTCTATCTCTAAATAGGAGACCCCCACTATCCTATTTTCCTAGCATCTCCTGCGGCCACGTCATCGTTTTTGTGCCCACCTTCGATACCATCGTGTCTCTGGTCGCTACCTCCCTGTCCCCCCGTTCCCAATTTATTCGCCACTAACGTAAAGTTTCCGTTCCCAATTTATTCCCCACTCTAGCGACGCCTCTTCGATCTCCTCCAATATTACCTCCACTATCCATTGATCTCCCCCTTCCTAATCCCCTCTCAGCCGATATATAATCATGTTGCTCACCGTGCATCGATGAGCGTCGTGTTGGCATCCCTCCTTCATCGTCCTCCGCGAGTTCTTCTAAATTTCCTTTTCTATTCCTATTTAGTTTTCTTCTTCCCATCAAAATCCTCACCATTCAGCCGCCATTGTGACCCCGTCTCCTCATCTTGATCCCCGGAATCTCCACAGGAGATGCCCTATTGCAATTCCCAACAATCCCCATCGCTGCTTCTTCTCCAGATCCAAGGGATGTTGTGTGGTGTTGAAACACAGGAGTGCCAGGGATACGAGACGACTCACATGGATATGTTTTTCTGTGCCAGGGATATGTAAAGATGGATATGTTTTCTGTTCTTTTTGCTTTTTTTTATATGAAAACGCTGGAAGTTTCTTTAACAGAAATCGGCGATCAATCATCTGCACTCGAAACAGCATCTTCTTGCCAAAATTCTGAAGTTGAAATTTCAATTTCAGAAACGCATGTGCAGTTCCAGTGTGTGCAAGGGCCCGAGAGAGTAAGGACAGTGCACATAAATTGTTCGCATGATTGGATTTTTATTGCAGGGAGCAGAGACCCGTAAAGATGGATGACTCAACTTTCTGAAATTCTTGAACTGCGGACAAGTTAGGGATGATAAGCACTGCTGGTATTTGTTATTTAGCTAAGTTACATTGTAGGTTATTTTGTATATCCTTCCAAGTGCCTCTCAAGTCCCAAGGTAAGTTTCTATGCATACTGAAGTCAGATTATGTATTTGCTAATTTCTAATAGTAGCGGCCTTATTTAGCTAAGTTACATTGTAGGTTATTTTGTATATCCTTCCAAGTGCCTCTCAAGTCCCAAGGTAAGTTTCTATGCATACTGAAGTCAGATTATGTATTTGCTAATTTCTAATAGTAGCGGCCTTGCAAATTGATATCATGTTTACAAATTATTTTATTGTATGATTTTCCACTTTTATCATAATATAATAACGTGATAATTGTAATTTATGTTCAGTTCTCCATTTTCCATATTCAGTTTTATATTGATGCTTGCTATCTATTGATGGTGCACTTTTTTCACGAGGTTCTTTCAAATCAGTATGCTGAGTTTTTTCATGTAGCTCCATGGAATCAGTAAGCTAGATGAACAGATATATTAGATAACGCACAGTTCTTTCCATAGCATGACACAAGGAAGTGTGACATATTTTCTTGATTCATTTTTCTTTCTTTGGTGGGCAATCCTCTCTGGACCAACTACTTATGGCAATGGTGTGCGGTCACTCACATCCGTCCCGGCGGGGGTGGACAGGGACGACGCGTGCAGAGGTTGAAACCTAGAGCAGCAGAGCCGCAGTTGTCAGGGAAAAATATGAAATCAAGAGAGAAAAAGTGGAACTGAGCTTTAGTTTAGATTCCTCGATTTGTTTCTCCCTTTATCTGTGTGTGTCATTTGGTGGTGTGGTCGCCTCAAGTCTTGCCATTTGAAGGAAACGGGCATCTTTTATTTGTCTTCTTTGATTTGCAACATAGCTGAACCAAATCAGTGCCATGACACTACCGATTTACAGATCTCTTTTTTCAAAGGAAGATTTACAGATCTCGAACCTCTATAACTTCAGTTCACTGTGAGATAATTCATCATGTCATGCATCTTTTGTTTACTGAATGATGTTCTTCATATGTATATCTTCCTGACATCGATAGAACCTCAGAAGGAAAATTGTATTCACCCACAATATCAATTATGTATGTCAGCCGAGTGTCTTTGTGAACTCAATCCTAGAAAAAATGCTGATATTTGTGTGAGCCTACCAAAAAATTATGGAAGCAGTGCAATATACATGCAGAATGTAACACCTCATGATGTTACCGTTGTGTGTATTAGTTTCTTAGTGATTTGATCCAACGCTCCAGCTTATGGTTGCAAGCTACCATCCAGAGTAATGTCTGCATATATAAAAAAGACTCCTATGATTGTAATTGGTGGAGGTATTTTCATGCACCACCTATACTTTAAACTTTTATGTCCGCAGCAACGCGCGGGGTTTCATCTAGTATCTATAAAGTTAATCCCCACTATATGCATTTAATGTTTGCAAGCTGCATCCACAATGATCCACGTCACCTCAAATACTTAGAGCCATTTGATCAATGTTTAACACACCGGATTTCCTACAAGATCACGTGTACCAGTCCAGCCGAAATTTTATTAGGCCCTGCGCAGCTGGCCCGTCCGAGAAATGAAAAGACAACCGAATCTCTTCCTCTCCCTCCCTCCTTCTCTCCCGCTCCTAGAACAGCTGCCGTCATATCTTCCTTTGCTTTATGATGTCCACCAAAAAATTGATTGGGGCAGGCAGCCAAAGGGACATTTGTGCCGATAAATACCTTGGTCCCTTGCGCGAATCCTCCTCGCCACCGGCGCTGCTCTCATCAACATTGCTCTGTAAATCAAATTCATGTGGTGACGCTGTGTAGGGTATCAAATCAAGTCGCGTCATCCAGCCGCCGGGATCTGATCGACTATGTACGTCATATTCGAGTAGAGATCTGCTGTATATTTGATCAGTTGTTTCCCATGTGAATTCCTTCGGGTGCGATTCTTTTCTACCCAGTCTCGCCATGCTAAACGCCTGACAAAACTAACCAAGCATTCCCGTTTCCCTCTATATATATCTCGCTGCTCTGCTTTTCTACACAAATACCATGCTCAGATAAGATTTGGGTCTAATGCAGGAAATATTAGAGAGCACATGCCGGGCAGCTGTGCTCCATGATCGAGGAGGTCAGCTTGCAGCAGGAGACGATACTGCACTAGAAGGTCCTTTCAAGGGTTAAATGCTTCATACCTTTTTGTCACTTTTCCTGCTGCTCCTTATATAAGAGGTTTCCACTTCAGTTTGAGTTCGAGCTGGAAAACGTAGAGATAACATAGGTGCTTCACATGATGTTGATTTCTTTCCGTATCATCGGCGGTGACCTGCGACATCATGCGATTCATGATGGTGTTCCTGTCTGGGCACCATCAAAACCATGTCATGTGGTGTCCGTCTCAGCCATGACCCATAGGTTGCAACCGAACGCCCGTCTAAGCCATGTGCCATGGGTTGCAAGCGGAACAAATGATGTATGTGGTGGTCATGAAGTGCATTTCTGCCGGCCATCTAGGCTCTTTGGCTTCCATGCTGGTAATCTTCATGAGCTAGCTACTCTGCTAACACAAGGTGATTGATGTGGTCATACGTATCAATATTTCTTTTTGTATTTGTTCTCTTTTCCATATAAATTTTTCCTTCTAGCTTATGCTGCAAACTGGGAATAGTTTTTGGGAGTTGTTTCTTATGAATATTGCACTTTGTTTGACCACAGATTCACATATTGTGCAGGTTTGGTCTTCCAAATATTTCATCATTATAACAGGTGTTACTTTCCATAAACTTTCCTCCTTGGCACAATGGAGTGCATATATGATTTTTTTTTGAAGTCAGCCAATGTAAATTTTGATTAAGTTTATTAAGAAAATTATCCATATTTACAATACCAAATGTAAATCTATTAATGTTTTTACACTATGTTTCTATGTAAATGAATATGCATCCATGACATATGTCCGTGTGTAATCGCACATAGTTTTGTATACTTTTAATCAGTTTGCAAGGAAAATGTAATTTTAAATGTACTCTGAGCATCTCATTCTAGATTCCCGCAGCAACGCGCGGGGAATTCACCTAGTTAAGCTAAGAAAGCTTCACCATTACTTACCTATCAAGAAAATTAAGTTTACCAACTTAATTTGGGTGAATGAAGGGGTGAGAATGAGGTGGGGAGGAGGGGCAACACGACCAGATCCAGATTTGGTGGGAGGTGCTAGTGCAAGAGTGTTTGGGGAAAGTGGGTGGCACATGTGGGGAGGGGGATAAGCAGGAAATGTGGTCCCAGGTTAGCAGTGGCGCACCACATAGCAGTGCGCCATTGCTAGGGTGACATAGCAATGGCGCACTGCTATGTGGTGCGCCACTGCTCACCTGGTACCAGCACCCCATGACCCTTCCCAACTTAGAAGTGGCGCACCTTTATGGTGGTGCGCCATAGCTAGTAGTGGCGCACCTTTATGGTGGTGCGCCATAGCTAGTAGTGGCGCACTGCAGCAGTGCGCCATTGCTAAATCCCTCATCTCTAAAGGGGCCTGGCCACCTCCTAGCAGTGGCGCACCAAGACTCAGTGCGCCATAGGTAGGCAAGGTAGCAGTGGCGCACCTCACCAACGTGCGCCACTACTAGGTTGGGGAAGGAGCTGGGCTCCTGTCGGCACTTAGTGATTGCGCACCACATATTAGGTGCGCCACTACTACATTTGTAACAGTGGCCCACCATATTCTGGTGTGCCACTGCTAAGTAGTAGTGGCGCACAGCCTTCATGGTGCGCCACTACCTCCTATCTTACGGCTAGGCCTTTTCCTAATAGTGGAAGGTGCACGAATATGACTTACACGATAAGAAGGATGACTATACACGCACACTTGCGAAGGTAATTGTGCATGGCAAAGAGAAGAACAGTGCTAGCACGAGCAAATCATCAACTAGAAGTGTTGCCGGGAAGCAATCAAGTACAAAAAGTGCACCCTCAAGGCCAAGCAAGCGACAACAAGCAGAAAAAGGAAGGACTTTCCCCAGCTCGGAGAATAGGAAAAACAATCGATCCCACCCCTCAAAGTGTTACATGTTCCCTCGGTGTACTAGCAACATAGTGGTTTCGATATGGAAGCAGCCACGACGCTAGAGGCACAAAAGGGTTGTACCGTGGAGCAATTGCTGAGTTCCCAAGATGCTGCACTACCCATTGCTGATATAGCCCCTAAATTTATCTACGGGGCCGACTTGGTCAGCAAACGGTTGCATCAACTGCCAATGCATATGCGGAATTTGCATCAGTGGTACCTTGATGCGTGCAAGGAGAACAAAACATACATCGTGGCGAATATCCCAGAAGTATATTACTTCCGAAGGGAGGATCTCCATATTGAGATTTCCAAACTCTGGCAGTTATTCAATTTAGACTCCCTCGACAAATCTCTAATGAGTTGCTATTGCTTGTAAGTTGTTAACTACACATAAGTTCCTGTTCATTCAGTTGTTTTTGTTCATTGCATATACTCATTATATCTTATGTACTCTCTTATGCAGACTGAAGATCGATGAATGCAGAAGAAATAAGATAACCAATATTCGGTTTGTTGACCCAGATAAAGTACATCATGACACGGTAAGGGACAAAGCCGAAGTAATGGGGGGAAACCTACTAAGGTTTATAACGGAGCAACATTTCTCTGATTCAATACTGTTTCTAAGGGAATAGTTGAAGTAAGGGACTCATTGAGTAGAGGCTTGAAAGGGTTCCGCGACTTGCAACACGTGCTCCAGAGGTAATTTAAATCATTGCCGCGCTATATTTTCGTGAGATATCAATTAATTATCCACTCATTCAATCATTCTTTTCCCTGGAAGGGTTTGGAGAGTTTTCAAGAATAGGAATACGGGTGACTTCGTAGAGAAGCTAACATTTACTCATGTACCGTGCGCCCAGCAGCCACAGGGGACGAATCTATGTGGATACTACGTTTGCGAGTCCATTCGCATGTTAACCACCAAGAAGAACGATAATAGATTCAACGTAAGCAATAACATTCGCAACTTTAATTTATTATCGTCAATATTTTGTTATCAAGATTGATATAGTCATATTCATCTCATTTTCCTATATAGGTCGAGTTCATGCGGGAGAAGCTCCAACCACACCAACACCCACTAGGAATTGCGGAGGAAGTGGCGGGACTTCTGATGAGAGAAATAATTGACGACAAAGGCTTGTTTAGTTTAAATAGGACCTGGTCATGATCCCCGTGTAATAGTGCGAATAGACGATGGGCTCTAGTCCCGGTAGTCGTGAGCTCCATGTATATGTAAGGGGAATCTACGAATAGACTTTTGCTTCCAATATTTGTTTGCTCGATCTATATATAATGCATGAACGTGTACAGCTTGTAGTAGCGTACAAATATATGAAAATTTTATTTTGAAATGAAAAATGAAATAAAAGGGGTGGCGGTGGGGGGGTGTGTGCTGCACCCCTTAAACCCTAAAGGAGCAGCGTCCTGCACGCGCCACGTAGAGGGCCTTTTGTCGTGGGCTGTGTTACTACCCGCAACAAAAGAGGATGTCCCCTGCGCGCCCCACGGCTGTCACGTGGTGGACCTAAGACGGGGCGGGACAAAAGGTTGGGCCTTTTGTCGCGCCCCCGTTGTCCCAGCTGGCCGGCCGGGACAAAAGGCTCTTACGGCCCGCGACATTAGGCTTGTTTTCTACTAGTGGTTTAGTGTATTTACCACCTATCAAAAGATTAAGACATGATCTTGTCCACAAATAAAAAGTTTATTGTCACCATGGCAAAAATGAACAAAATCATTGAGTATCAGTACAACGAATTAACTGTACACCAATAACACATTTCAAGAATCCACCATTTTCACCATGCCTCATTCTAGAAATATGTACAAGTAATTAGATTAGTAGTAGATATGTCTATGTTTACAATTCTAAAGGATTCAAACGAACCATAAAAACTAGTCCGATGTAAGTAAATTATTACCTATTTTGGTGATATCGACAATTCAGTAATTTAGATACTATAAGCACAATATTAAATGTTGATTCTTCCATAGGTGCAAAATGTAATGTTCACAAAACAAAATTACCTTCCAAAACTAATAGTGTGAAACAAAATTATGTTTTTGTTTTGCAAAATGTAGTACCCACAAAATCAAACAAGGTAATGCCCACTTTCTCTAAGGCCTTTCAGAGTTCAACATTACGCTACCCAGCTCCTGATCCCTGAGCAGTAAAACTAAATATAGAAAGGGGATTTCGCTGTGCATGCATGACCTAGTTCTCCCAATTGCCTTGTGCAGTAGAGAGCTCTTGGCTGCTCTAGGGATCGCAATTCACTCCCCATTTCTCGTTTCCTCGCCTTCATGTGCATTGTTAGCAGCGCGGGTAGTCGCCACGCGCACAGACACCTCAAAGCTCTCAGTGCCAAAGCCGCCACTGCAGTTGGCACGCCACTCCTCGACGCTGCTCCATGGCAGGCCCCTGGGACCGGCGCCGCAGATGGCGGTGCACAAGCATGCTGTCATCTTCTGTGCCAGCTCCAGAACATTGTATTTCCCCTGGGGAGGCATAGAGAATGCTGCAAAAAGAAATTCAGAACCCAAAGATGATTCATATAATTCTGCTGTGGTATTGTTTTCTGTTTGGCGATATGATGGCGGGTTCTTACGTGTGTAGTGTGTTGCCGATGTCGCGGGAGCGAAGAATGGCTAGGTATTGACACCGCCTCTGCAGCGATGTCAGCCAACGGCGCGCACCGAGGGCGTGGCCTGAGCAGAGCAGCAGCGGAAGGTACGGCTCCGGCACCACGGTGCTGTCTAACTCCACGTTTACAATGCATGTCACCTGGAACATATGACGACATGAGAGGAGCGACATGAGTGCCTGCCCATTCTAATTGTACGGACATAATACATTACCTTGCAGTAATTATTGTTCATGCCCTCAATGAGGCAACCACTCGGCAGCATCCTGCAGGCCATGGCCACGCCACCGTTGATCCATGTGCTGCCGCCAGATGTGCTACCTGGCACATACATGTCATTTACAGAGACGTCCACCACGGCCCAAGTGTTTGTCCCGGTTTGATGCCACTGCCTTGCAACCATCACGTTGCAAACGGGCATCCGTGGCGACATCATTGTCAGATCCACATTCATATGAAAGTGTGACAAGGATTTAACAACTCATCCCATAACATTTGACTTTGTCCCGTGCACAGAATCAAGCAGCTTTGGTACATTATACCAATACGTTTGATATTATTGATTTTTTTCTCGATAAAGGTTTGATATTTGTGATATACTTATGAATAACTAAATGGAACTTTTCAGCACGAATCGCAAAGCACAGAACATGGTGAATCCACTAGATGAAATGCACGGAACATTCACCGCGTTTGCCATAACATAGCTAGTAAATAGAGTAGATCATGTTGAACTTTAGAGCGTACCAGTTGAACTTGCCCATTGTTGGCACTAGCGGGGAAGCTGTTATAAAGGGTAATAGTGTAGGTAACGGAGTCGTAGAATCTATAGCCAATGGTACTTATTATCATATATGCCTCTTATTACCTTCTTATTAACATTTGAAAGTACATTTTATCGAAACATATGAAAGTAATACAAGACTACATATGGGGAAAAAAGTAAGTAAAGCAAAACATTCTAGAGAAAGGATACCCCTAGTTATCGTCTGAGTTTTTCTAAATATCAATTTATTTGCGGAATCCATTGAACTGGATGTCCATTGGACCCTAATCTACCCTTTTGTAATATTTATCATATTTTTCTTATACTGGTTTATTTTCACGGGTATTCATGTTTTCGTTGTATCTGTACAGAAAAATCCATTGCCCCATCTGGCTAGTTTAAATGGCTTTATGGACTACATGTAACACTAAAAAATGAGTGGTCTACATAATACTGCTGGAAATTTATTTTCCACTATTCAAATTCTAAAATAAAGATAAAAACTTAAAAAGAAATGGATGCAATGCCAAATTAGAAACAACATATTGACAAGAATATTTAAAACTTATAACTAGTCAACAGGAAATTTATAGACCAACGTATGTTAAACAAAGTGATAAAGATCTTACATATTAGATCATATGGTCATCCTATTTATCAACTGGAAAATAAACAATAATATTCTACTAAATTCAAATTATGGAACTAATTTACCTAATAAAAATTACAAATGCAAAACTGCACATAAAAAAGGAAATAATTGCACAACAATAGGTATGCAACTTCATATGGAAACTCTAGATGTAACTTTCATAGTGGAAATTCAGAAAAATAGATAAAAATATTATACAGCTAAATTAAACTTACTGTGACATATGAGTGATATACAACTTCAATAGAAACTCTACAACTAACAAACATAGTGAGAATGTAAAAAAGAGGCAACCTTAAGCTTACACATGAGAAGTTATATAATTGACATATGATAAATATGAAACTTCCATAGGGAATAGTTGCAACTAATGTCATACTAGGAATGCAACCAATGCTTGATATACATATTACTTCCATCTTATGTAAACATAGTTAAAATTATGAACTATAAGAAGGGAATGGAGCCATTTAGACTGCCTACTAGTCCCTTCTATATACTAAAAAGATACAACTGGACGTCACATGTTACACAGCTACCTCTTTTTAAGGCAAGTCAATCTGGTGTTGTGTGGGGACTCAAATTATTTAATCATCATGTATCTATACATAAGGAGTCTTTCTATCCGTTGGATGTTATATTAATTATGAATACATACAGTATAGACTTGCAGTGATCCTATCACTAACAAAATAACTTAAAAGATATGCAAATGCACACATAAAATATTTACGTTAACATAATATGACATTTTCACAAGAATTATGAAGTCCAGTTGATTCCACTATAAGTGGAGCCACAATATAATTCAACGAAATCAGAGTAGAATTTATGAAAATGGTGACCCCTAAATAAACTAGAAAGCTTAATCAAACTGAAACTGAAAGATGCATCACATCAATAAATAGTTACCACGCAAAAATTGTGCAAAGTCTATACATAAATTATGCAACTAATTTTTGCTTGCTTAACAAAGTATTTTTTTTATGCTGGCTATATGGTGGACTACTTAAAAATAGCATGTTTAAAATAAAATATAAAGGATATATTGACCATGTTCCCACGGGTTTGTTTAGACTCTATTGTGTTAATAATACTATTTTCTAAAATCAAAATTTTCTTCTAAATTTCAGTTCATTTGTGCAACCCAATAAAGTGGATGTCAATTGGACTATAATCAGTCCTTTTGTAATGCTTTTCATTTTATTTGTGTATGTTACTACTTTATTCTAATGGTTTGCATGTTTAGTTGTATCACGTTAGTACACTAAACTCCATTGCCCCCACATGGCTAGTGTAAATAAATTTTATGGATAACATGTAACACTTAAAAAAAGTGGCCTACATAATACTGATGGCCATTTCATTTCCACTAATTTAAATTTGAAAATAAAGATAGAAGTATACACATACATGTGTGTGTGTGTATATATATATATATGCATCACCAAATAAGATAGGGTTAATTAGATCTATGCCAGCAATTTTCACCACTTGGAGAAATGTCATTACAAAAACTGCACTTGGACATATGCCACTCTAACTCTCCGATACCTCTACTATGCCACTTGCTCAAATACTAGCACATATGCGATCTATATATGGACGTGTACACGTAGATACAAACAACTTTTTTTACTCTTCTGGCAAATCCCGACTTGCTAGCCTGGTCGCACTCACCCTAATCCCAATTTTGAGTGACACCACACGACACCACGCAACGAACCCTAACTATCGAGTGACAGCGGTGCCAGCTAGATAGGGGCGAGTGACGGCGGCGGCTGCTGGAGGAGGCGAGCGACGACGGTTGGTGGAGGAGGCGCACCACATCGGTGTATGGAGCCGCGCCCGCCGGTAGGGTTGTGCTGGGCGCCGCCGCTGCAGGAGCTGTGGAGGGCCGCCGCCGCTTGAGGTGTGCAAGGGAGACCGCACTGTAGCAGGATGAAGCCGACCCTGGCTTGCCCGTCGACGGAGTAACCGATCCCAGAGTCGTCGTACGAGTGAGTTTTGTCTCCTCTCTTTGTCTCAACTGTTTTTTCTTGAATAATGTACATATAGTTGTAGGCTCGAATTGACAGTATGTTCTTTGCAATTTTCCATGAATTTGTAGGATCGAATTGATAAATACTTTTAGCTTAGACCTTGTTGTTCAAGGGTTTGTGCTCAAGGAACCCAATGGTAGGAAATGATATGTGAAGGGGAAAACGATTAGATGGAATGTAAACTCCGATGATTTCACTATGGATGTGCTCACCGATGGATTAAGTGTGGAGTTTAGAGTTGGCAGGGATGAGAGTATCGCCGTGTGGTATTTTAATGTGATAATGGCGCAACATGTTAGACTAACTGAAAACGACCAATTTCGTGTGATGTTTGAGATGTACAGACTAGAGAGGAAGCTTGCACTTGCTATTGTTGTGTTTGATAACTCTTGTTCTCAAACTCTTGTGCCTATGCTTGACAATGGTGTTCATTTGCCCGAGCCTACAATTCCTAATAACGACGTGCTGCTGGTGGGTTTCCAAGGATGCCCTCTAACTCCTAGTAAGGTTGCAACATCTAGTTCAACCTCACCATTAAAGCAATCTACACCAGCTGATGTTATAGAAACTGACCCATTTGACATAGTTGAGGACTATGTCGGGGTAGATGATGACTACTTGTATGATGTCCATGTTGATGTGTCAGCAACATGTGTTGAGAAGGGCGGCGATATTCAGGAGGAAGATGATTATGCTGATGTGTTTGTGCACCATGAAGAGGAAGAAGTGAATTCCAGTGACCCTGCTGGTTCTAGTGTGGTGCATGACCCCGAGAACCCATACATCAGAGTTGGGGCTCTTTTTTCTGACATTGTGGCTTGCCTTGCATTGTTTGTTCAAGAGCTACTGAAAAATGAAATATCACTTTAACATAATGTTAGTTACATTTAAGCCTTGCATCGATGGTTTCTTAGCTGGTTGTAGGCCTTATGTTGGTATAGACTCAACGACACTTAATGGGAAATTTAAGGGACAACTGGCGTCAGCAACTGTAGTAGATGGACACAACTGGCTATATTATGTAGACTTTGCTATTTTTGATTCTGAAACGAATGACAACTGTGAATGGTTCATGAAACAGTTGCATAGAGCTATAGGTTCCCACCTGGACTTGTCATTTCTAGTGATGCATCCAAAGGATTAGAAACTGACATTGAGCATGTGTTTCCTAAATGTGAAAACCGAGAGTACATGAGCATTTGTATTCAAATTTCATGAAGAAATTCCATGGTAAAGTGTAAACGGATAACCTGTACCTAGCTGCAAGGACTTTTTGAGATCGTAAGTTTAGGCATCACATGAGCATAATTAAAGAAGCAAACCCAGCATCTATTGAACATCTAGATATGTATCACCATAGGTTGTGGTATAGATGTGTTTTTTGGGAGGACAACAAAGTTTAATATTTGACAAACAACATATGTGATAGTTTCAACAAGCAAATAAAAGACTTCAAGGGCTCAATGTTTGCAACCTTTTTGATAGAATTCAGGAGCTTGTCACGGAAAAGTTTTGTGTTAGAAGACAGACAAGTGAAAAATTGAATCGAAGAATTCTTCCTCGTTTCATTAAGCAACTAAATGCTCTTAGCAAAACAATTGGTCGAAACAAGATTCTTTGGAGCACTGAACATGAGGCAGAGTTTACTTTGCTAGATCTGAAATTTGTCAAAAGGCACATTGTCAACTTACAAAATCGCACATGTACTTGTAGAGTTTGGCAACTTTCTGGAAAGTCGTGCATGCACGCACTTGCTTTCATTTGTAGCATTAATGGCGTAGAGATACAGACATATGTGGATGATTACTATTCTGTGGAGAAGTTCAAGGAAGCATATGCTAGGAGAATCCCATCCATGATAGACAAGTCATAGTGGATAAATGTGGATTTAGAATTGAAGGTGCACCCTCCTTTACAGAAGGCAGTGGCTGGTAGCTAGTCCAAGAGTTCAAAGAATTAGTGGATGGCTAGAACCTGGAAGGAAAATAGTCAAGTGTAAAATATGCAAGGAACCTATGCACATGGAGAAGACATGCAAAGTTCCTGACTGTAAGTATGTGGCAGTAGATGATGATACACATGATGGTGTACAGATCCATCTACACTGACAACAAAATTTTGATCAAGTAGTTCTATTTCTGAATCATTTTTTTCATAACTTATATATGTAAAACCGATTTTTCTTTTCTTGTTGTAGGAAAAAACATGATGAAACATCTGCTACCACTTATGGTCATGCATCAGATGATGAAATCCTTATCAACCTTGTTAGGTAAATTGCTGCACTTGTTCTAATCTGTTACTACACAATCTAAACCACATGTTCTCGTCGCAGGAAGAAGGCTAGAACAACTCCACAAAAGCCCAAAACACCAGCCAAGAAGAAGACACCTATCAAGAGAGCTACAACACAAGATAAGGGCAAGAAGAAAACTCCCGTGAAGAAAGGTGCATCCGAAGAAAAAGCCAAGAAAAAGACACTCGTGAGGAAACCTACCGCACAAGAAAAGACAAAGGAGAATGTTCCATTTGCGCATGTTTTACCTCCACCTCTAGTAGTGCAGCCTACCTTGGGTGCAAAAAGAAGCCTTCTTTACTGGCTTGGTGGCTAATGGTTGATTCACACTTCATTCAATCATTCCACTTGCTTTTGATACTAGCTATGGACTCTATTTTTCATGGATCACTATTGACTCGTTCTTGTGAACCTATCTGCTAAATCATCCTTGTGAACCTATTATTTCAACTATTATATTTGTTAATCTATGGTAAATTGCTGCGAAATGCTGCCAAAATTTGACAAGTTTCTGCACAGACATTAAAATGTCGTTTTAGAGGTCCAAATCTGCCCATAAATGGCTGAAGTTTGAACAGTAGAGTCATATCACGGTTTTTGATTTTCAGATATTTCTGAAAGTTCAAATTCTGGTCAATTTTAACTTTTTGGCGCCCGAAATGTGGAATGTGCTACCAAAAGTTGAAAACAGGGGTATTATGGTAAATAATGATGTACACACTGAAATACATGTATATTTTGAACCGTTATTCTTTTAAGGTGCACAAAATGGCATACATAGAGGTATTGAAGAGTTAGAGTGGCATATGTCCAAGTTCAGTTTTTGTAATGACATTTCTCCAAGTGGTGAAAATTGGAGTGGCATAGATCCAATTAACTCAATAAGATACAACATACTAACAAGAATGTCTAACACTTATAACCGGTCAATATGAAATTTATAGACCAAAGTATGTTAATCTAAGTGGTAAAGATCCAATCATTTAGATCATATCATCATCCTATTTATCAACTGGAAAGTAAAAATAATATTCTATGAAATTTCGATACCAAAATGGAAGTAAATAATCTATATTATAAAAAAATAAAAACACAAAATTGCAAATAAAAAGGGAAATAACTGCGCAAAAATAAGTATGCAACTTTATCTAAGAACCCTTGATCTAATTTTGAAGGTGAAAATTTGAAAAAATTGGCAACAGTAACATTATACATAGAAATTGTAATTATCATGACATAGGAGGAATATACAACTTTAATAAAAAAAAATTATACAACTAACATTGATAGTGAGGATGTGAAATAGCACTCAACCTTACACTTACACATGAGAAGTATCATTGACATTTGATAAATATTTGACTTCCATAGGGAATAGCTGCAACTAATGTTATACTCCGAATGCAAAAAAAATTCTATACATATTACTTCACTCTTGTGAAACATAGTTACAATTATCAACGATAATAATGGAATGGATCCATCTAGTTGACTACTAGTCGCTTATATATACTAAAAAGCTACACCTAGACACCATATGTTACACAATATCCTCTTTTTAAGGAAATTAAATCTGGTGTAGTGTGGGATCAATAGGACATAATCATCATGTATTTAAATATAATGTGTCTTTCTAACGTTCGATATAGAAAAATGTCAGAGAAACTCTGAATACATACAACATGGAGCTATAGTGATCCTATGATGGAAAAAAACTTTTAAAATGCAATTGCACACATGGATAATTCCACGTTCACATAATATTCCATTTGACAAGAGTTGAGGAGTTTTAGATGATTGCTCTATAAGAAAAGGGCCACATGTATTTCTAAGTGGAGCCACAATATAATTCTATGAAATTAGAGTATAATTTATTGAAATGGTGAGACCTAAATAAACTAGAAAGCCTAATATAATTAAAACTTAAATATGCACAAAATAAATAAATAGCCACTATTCAAATATTGTGTAGTTTTAGTACCTAAATTAGGTAAAGAATTTTGTCATCTTAACAAAGTAATTATTTTTTAGATTTATAGTTGACTACTTAAAAATCACATGTTTAGAAGAAAACATAAAGGACATATTTATCATGTAAAAAGACAGTGCTCTCTTAACCACAAAATTTACTAAACTCATAACTTCACATGAACTCACAATAACTAAAAGTTCAAAACAAGTAAAAACAAACTTTAGAGCAGCGTTATTATGTGGAAAAGAAGTGGATTCCATGGAGGTATTTTTATGGTTAAATTTGAGAAAATAACAAAATCATATAGTATTCGTTGCGGCTTATACAAAACCCAGATCCCATGCATCAAATGGCTAAAGAATCGGCTGGGACTTTGCCTCTACTTTAACAAACTTTAAACCTATGATCGACAAATGTGTTCATTTGTATGTGAAGTGATAGTTTTATAATCTAATTTAACGGCTAATAATGATCAAACATGACCTGTATTTTTAATTGTCTATTGATAAGAGCGATCAAGTGATGTTTACTCTTATAAAGAAACTGATAAATTAAAAAATAATATAATTATGTTTGACATAATCATTTTAGATGCAAATACACATTCAAATATTTTTGATCAACTATAAATTTCCCTAAATTAAAAAACATAAATAAGACCATGAAGCTTTCATGGGAAGCAATACCAGTAACACATAAGACAAAGTACTTCGATAGAATTCACAAAAATTTATAAGATCTCGTTATTACGTAAATAAAACTTCATAATGAATTCTTGAAGACCTAATTTTTTTTTATTGAAGCAATATTGCTTCCTACAAAGAGATACAATAGTAAAACATGAAACAAAGTAGTATTTATCCAGCTACTGACGCCATGTTAAAATACAACATCATTCAGTTAATCAAACTTGATGTATCCATCTACTGAAGCCATGTTAAGATACAATAGCATTCAGTTAATCAAACTTGATGTATCCATCTACTGAAGCCATGTTAAGATACAAAAACAACATTTAGTTAATCAAACTTTATGAACCATCTACTAAATCCATGTTAAGATACAATAACTATCAATCACATGATACCCATAGTCAATGTGACATGTATGTTTCTACTTGATTTATCCATAGTTAACTTCACAAACTTTAGATCTATACTACATATATATCATCTACAGAACAACTGGGATCACCACTATCATACCCGTGGGCCCGAGTATTCATATTCAACTTTACACCTTGCATAATTTATTCAGAATACCAAAATTGTTAAAAGTAACAATTATATTAGATAATCTACCCACAGGGAAATACCTTGGACTTCAGTAGTTTTCCGTCCTTTTCGCTCTCCACCCTTGCGAGCTCCCTATAAGCACTCTCCGCCCTTGTGATCTCCCTCCGCCCGATCTCCATCCTTGCGAGTGCAGTATTATATGACGAACCTGCAAAATGATTCGAAAGGAGTCCTCAAACTATTATGGTACAGGCTGGTTGTGGTTGTCGGTATTTATAGGACCGTAGGCCATACTATACCCACGATCTTTTGGCCTAATGCATTAATTTATCTCCAAATATAAATGATCCGCGTGGGAAATATGCTTGGGTTGGGTGGCACCACGACGAGATAAACTATAAGAGCAATAAATGCGTGATTTTCAATTGATGCTTCAGAAAGTGTATAAATAGAGTAAATTGTTTTAAGATCGCCAAGAAATATTCTAAAAAGAGGTACTTTAAACTTATTAAACAAATATAATTTGGATATAGATCTATGCATTTATCTTTTGTATGGACCAAATATGACGTGTGCCCAATGCTAGTGTAGCGTACCATAAATGGTGATATGCCTAATCTTATCTAAGATTCATATACTTTCCATAAAGTTGGCATCACATCCTCCTAGATATTATTTCATTGATTGAAAATTATTGGTGTATTTATTGACAACCATCTATTGGTTATTGGGTGCTAGAAACTTCGCATATTCGGCGGAAAACATTAGTTGGGTGCCATAAGACACCAAGAGAGAGTAACACATCCAAGAGAGAGTAACACATCCTAGCCTACTGTGTCATCTCTACTACTTAGCAAACAAACATGATTATTTCATTATAATCCTAGGGATGTATTGAGTCATTTATCAAACAAAGGGAGTCAAAGGCGTTTTCAAACGACGCAGTTGAAAGAGCAAAGTTTCTACCCTAGTGGTTTTTTTTGTATTTTAGCATCACGGGATTTTTTATCATGTGCTAAGTGTGTCGCTACATCCGATGAAATGCACGATCGTCGGTGACCCCCAAAAAGTTAGGAGATCGAATTCATGGTCGGTAGTACGTCTTCAGTAGGTCCTAGAGAGTAGGTTTTCTTGAATGGGTCTCCAATTCATGCTTGGAGAGAAACCAAAATTAGGCTGGTTGTCTTTTTACACAAGGGCGGAGATTCTGGGAGAGTTTCTGGCCTCGGGCAGAGAGTCTAGGGATGTTTTGGAACTAAATTTCTGACCTCCCATTTTCCGCGTATTCGTCAAGTGGCGCGGCTCTTAGATGGGGGGGGGGGAGGGGGCACTTTTGCAATCAATCTTGATGCCCTTTTGGGCATTGGAGGAGGATCGAAAGATCTACCCATGGACCAAAGAAATTCAAATTTCCTCTTGATTCCATTGTGGATACTGTGACAATGGTTTCATTGGAAACCCTAGAATATTGAGAACCCCTTGCAGTTTTCTTGGTGATTGAAAAATCTCTTGGTGATGTTGGGAGTCTCTAATTTAGTTGTGGAGAACTCCACAACCTTGTTGTAAAGGTTTCAGTTGTTACCTCGAAAGCTACCTGTTGAGCGCGGAGTGGATGAAGGACAATTTATGTGCAACATTGAGTGGAACCCCAAGAGGAAGGTATGATGAGCACAGCAGGAAGTTTACCCTCAGTAGAAACCAAGGTTTATCGACCAGTAGGAGAAAAACGTTCTCTCCCGAGGTGTTGCGAACCAACTTGTGGCAGGGCGCACTGCCGGCGTCAGCAGCAACGTGGAGACCTGCACACAAACAATCAAGTACTTTGTCCCCAACTTTCAGCGAGGTTGTCAAACTCATTGGTTTTGCTGAAAACAAAGGATTAAACGAACAGTGTGGAAGAAGAATTGTATGCAGAGAACAAAACAGGAAAATGCTGTAGAAGATTGCAATTAAAAGAAGAAGGACCGGGGTCCACAGTTCACTAGAGGCGCCTTCACAATAAAATAAACATGCTGGGTAAACAAATTACATATGGGCAATCGACAAACAGAGATTCTACGCTAATGGTTGGTGCAGAATACATGCTATGAAAGTATGCGGGCATTACAACAATATACATAGACCGTAATCCAACTGCATCCATGACTAATAATCCACCTTCAGGATTGCATCCGCGACACCCTCCAGTATTAAGTTGCAAGCAACGGACTATCGCTTTAAGCAATGTGTGTAAAGTAAACAATGAAACTACCCTTGAATAGAACATCGCTGTTTTCTCCCTAGTAGCAACAGCACATCTACAACCGTAGAGAACAAGGTCACTTCCCATGATTAAATAGAGGCATGAACCCACTATCGAGCATAAATACTCCCTCTTGGAGTCGCTAGCATCTACTTGGCCAGAGCATCTACTAGAAACGGAGAGCATGCAAGATCATAATAACATAATACATAATCTCAACCAAAGCAATCCCTCTATAAATCGGATCCACATCAAACCAACATGTAGCAATTACAAATAGATGATCTTGATCATGTTAGGCAGCTCAAGATCTATACATGAAGCACAACAAGGAGAGGACAGCCATCTAGCTACTGCTATGGACCCATGGTCCCGTGGAGGACTACTCACGCATCACTTCGGATGAAGACATGGCGATATAGAGGCCTCCGGCGGTGATTTCCCTCTCCAGCAGGGTGCCGAGATGGACTGCAGAACCCTCCCGAACTAGGGTTTCGGTTGACGGCGGCGTCGGAACTTTTCGTGGATGGAGGCTCTCGTCTCTGGGGTTTTCCCGATACGAGGAATAAATAGCCGAAAGGGCGGAGCAAACGAGGCGACAGTACATGGGCCAGGTGCGGCCAAGGGTGGGGCCGCGCCTGCCCTATGTACTGCCATGTGGCAGCTCTCCTGCGCGTGTCCTTCTAGCTCCGTCTTCGTCCCGGAAAAATAAGACTCTGGGCTTTTGTTTCGTCCAATTCCGAGAAACTTTTATGTACAACTTTTCTGAAACACAAAAACAGCAGAAAAAATGAACTTGCACTGCGTTAATAGGTTAGTCCCAGAAAATACTAAAAAGTGTGGAAAAGTGCACATAAAACATATAAGAATTGTAACAAAACAAGCATGGAGCATCAAAAATTATAGATACGTTTGGGACGTATCACTACCCCATAGTGGAGAGTGAGTTGACCGTAGTATGTAGATATTATGTAAACTAGGGTTGAAATATTGTAAAGATATGTGGCTAGACCATGGTCTGGTCTAGGGAAGAAATGTTGTTTAAGTATGTGGATATTATGTATACTAGGGTTGAACCACATCACGTATGTCGTGGTTTTCCCCATCCATTCGCAGGAAGGCTGATCACTCCTGCACGCTCTTCTTTCCCTGGATGGAGGTTCCAGCGGCTAATGAATGGACACGCTGTTTCACTAAACCTGTAGTACGATCCATACACATAGTTTCTCCCCGGGAACAGATTCAACGTGCCATCAGGAGCCTGGCCATCATGTATCTTCATGTTCATCAGACAATTGAGACCAAGGAACAAACAGTGTGTGCCAATGTTGTAGACTCGCCTCCAAATGAAGACCCCTGGTCAAACTGATCTTGGATCCTTCTCAAAAACGAGCATTTGAGAGGCATGCTAATCATGTAAGTAAATTTCATTTTGATTGTGCGGAATGTCGGGGGGGGGGGGGAGCTCCAGGACCATAATAGAAGCATATGCAAACCAACCCAAAGGTGATCATCAAGTGTTCACCATTTTCTGATCCTGCGACGTAATATCTGTGGTCCGACACATCAAGCAAGTTCGATAATATATGTGGTTCTTGCACATCAGCCAGGTTCAAATATCCAAGTGGTGATGTGATCGCCAAGGCCAGGGCATGGTTTCCTACTACATTAATTAAAATTGGACAAAAAAGGGTGTTATTGACATTCTTATTAAAAGAACATCTGTTTTCATTGTCCATGCTCCCGGTATGAGTAGGATAATGATGGAAATATTGCCACTCCAACTACATTGTTCATTCCCATGGGCAAATCAACTCTCCAACTCAATGAAAATAAAGTCAAGAAATATGGCTTTGTTCATTGATTTCCTTTCACATTCCATTACGTTCATGCTCCAAAAAGTGCATGGAGTTACTAATTTCATTCTAGATTAGTACAATGCATATACATACTAATTAATTTGTACTAATTAGTGGTTTGTTCATGTTAAGAGTTAGTCAGGTGAGGATGTGATCATTCAGTCATAGGAAAGGTGAAACAAGAACGTAAAAATAATTTATTAATTAAGCTAAAATGTACCATGCAATAGGAGTTAAGTTGATTGAATAGGAGTTAAGTTGATTGAAGTGCGCTACTAAAACCTCTAAGACATATGGATTGGAAATATACCATTGGGTGCAACGGGATCCTAGAAATACGTGGAGCCGTCAGTGGCGTCCACCCGCAAAATTTATACCACCATGTTCAATGGCATCACTGAACTCTACACCCACATTGTGGTCGGAACAGCTCCGAATTTTCACTCTTGGCTATCATCTTCCAGGTAGGCGAGTCCATGGTCGAACAAGGCAATGAGCTTGTGAACACTTTGCAGATTACAATCTTCAGCAAAAGCAAGGAACGCTTGAGTAACCAGTACATTTCAGGATGTGTACCTCCACTTGAGAAACAACAACGCGATGACGAGAGCGGTTATCAAACTTAGGTTTAAAGGATGGTAGAAATGGGAAGGGGAGACATTCCTACAAGAGAGGTGATACGTCTCCAACGTATCTATAATTTCTTATGTTCCATGCTAGTTTTATGACAATACCTACATGTTTTATTCACACTTTATAATGTTTTTATGCATTTTCTGGGACTAACCTATTAACAAGATGCCACAGTGCCAGTTCCTGTTTTCTGCTGTTTTTGATTTCAGAAAAGTTGTTTTACAAATATTCTCGGAATTGGACGAAACAAAAGCCCACGGCCCTATTTTCCACGGAGTGTTCCAGAAGACCGAAGAGGAGTCGAGGAAGGCCAGCAGGGGGCCCTCCCCATATGGCGGCGCGGGGGGCCCCACTGCCGCGCCGAGACGTGGGGAGGAAGCCCACTGGCTCCCCCGACGCTGCCCCTTCGCCTATTTATTCCTTCGTCCCCGAAAACCCTAGTACCGAGAGCCAAAATACCAGAACAGTTCCAGAGACGCCGCCGCCGTCAACCCTAAATCGGGGGTTCAGAAGATCTCCTCCGGCACCCTGCCGGAGAGGGGAATCATCACCGGAGGGCTCTACATAACCATGTCCGCCTCCGGACTGATGCGTGAGTAGTTTATCCTTGGACTACGGGTCCATAGCAGTAGCTAGATGGTTGTCTTCTCCTATTGTGCCATCATGTTTAGATCTTGTGAGCTGCCTATAATGATCAAGATCATCTATTTGTAATGCTACATGTTGTGTTTGTTGGGATCCGATAAATATGGAATACTATGTCAAGTTGATTATTGATCTATCATATATGTGTTTTTTATGATCTTGCATGCTCTCCGTTGCTAGTAGACGCTCTGGCCAAGTTGATACTTGTAACTCCAAGAGGGAGTATTTATGCTAGATACTGGGTTCATGTCTCCATTGAATCTGGGGGAGTGACAGCAACCCCTAAGGTTGTGGATCTGTTGTTGCCACTAGGGATAAAACATCAATACTTTGTCTAAGGATATTTGTATTGTTTACATTACGCACAGTACTTAGTGCAATTGTCTGTTGCTTGCAACTTAATACTGGAAGGGGTGCGGATGCTAACCCGAAGGTGGACTTTTTAGGCATATATGCATGCTGGATGGCGGTCTATGTTCTTTGTCGTAATGCCCTAAGTAAATCTCATAGTAGTCATCATGATATGTATGTGCATTGTTATGCCCTCTCTATTTGTCAATTGCCCAACTGTAATTTGTTTACCCAACATGTTATTTATCTTATTGGAGAGACACCACTAGTGAACTGTGGACCCCGGTCCATTCTTTTACATCTGAAATACAACCTACTGCAATCATTGTTCTCTTTTGTTTTCTGCAAGCAAAAATCATTTTCCACACCATACGTTTAATCCTTTGTTTTCAGCAAGCCGGTGAGATTATATTGACAACCTCACTGTTAAGTTGGGGCAAAGTAGTTTGATTATGTTGTGCAGGTTCCACGTTGGCACCGGAATCTCTGGTGTTGCGCCGCACTACACTCCTTCACCAACAACCTTCACGTGATCTTCATCTCCTACTGGTTCGATAACCTTGGTTTCTTACTGAGGGAAAACTCGTTGTTGTACTCATCATACCTTCCTCTTGGGGTTCCCAACGAACGTGTGCTTTACCGTCACAAGCAAGAGGCGATGGAGAAGCTTCCAAGCTAGGTTAAAAGTGGATGGGCGCCGGTGTAGGTCTTAAATAAAGTAGGGGTAGTGATTCAATATTAGGGTAGAATTCATAACTCGCTATACTAGACTAGTGACCAAGCCGGTGAGGTTGTTGGTCCATCGGTTCACGGGTCTGGCCGCTTATTTACCGGTTCAATATCTAAAATAGTAATTTAGAACTAGGATTTTATTTAATAATGTAATATAAAATTAAGTAGACATATGGGGTCACTTCTATATAATAAATATAAATCAAGCGTGGACCTGGCGGTTAGAGTGATGCGGTCAAGTTCACCACTTGAGGACTCCCTATGTAGGTCTAATCCCGTGGACAACACCTTATTTAGGGCAACTATGAAAGCACACTTGTTTTTGTCTTGTTAGACAAACTACCAATTTGATCACATTTTTTAGTTCAATTCTTTGTTTGGCCCTTTTTTCTTGACCTCTATAGAGGCAGCGGTTCCAAAAAATAATAATTGTTGAATCACCAGCCAAATCCGCTTACTTCAACTAGGGTATATAAGCACACGTGTAGAGGGGGGATAAGGAATGTGTAAAATAAAATGGCGGGGCGGCTAAAACTTAGGATAAATAGATGAGGAAGGTAGATGTTTAAATGGGAGGGGCGTACCTTAAAAGAAAGCATCGACATAGCAAGCTCGAACTTAGGTGGCATTTACAATGATATGTTGCGCAATGTATCATGAGAATGGGAAACGATGACAAGAATTCAAGTTACCTTTTTTTTCTAAAATGGTAGTTGTCAATAATTTCATTTCACGAGCTGGTTTAATATCTTTATACTTCCTTATTTAATTGTGTGTTTCCAAAGTGTCCTTGCCCTTGTCAATATGTGTGTACTTATTGTGTGGGCATCCTATGTCACAAAAAACAGAGAGAAAAAATGAACCACACACAAACTTTCCATATAATAAAAGACAAATACTGAGAATAAATAATGTTCTTATGTTGTGGCGGTGGTAAACAAACATGGATAAAATGCCCAAGCGAGAGAGTCATGAAAACTTAAGCAGAGAATAGACAACGTTGATGAGAGCGGTTGCTCAAACTTTTTAAAGCAGGGAGAGAGCGGAAGGGGAGACGTTCCTACAAAATGGATGGCGACGAAGCTTCTGAGCTAGGGTCAAAGAGGGTGGGGGTGGCCCTTTCCGCTTGAACTCATAAGTGAAAGTTCCATCGCATTTTCAGCTCAATTCCGTGTCTGGCCCTTTCCGCTTGAACTCAGTAGTGGCACCTTCTTTATCGCCACGATCAACTGGTTTTCATCTTTTTATACATAAGTGAAAGTTCCGACGCATTTTCGGCTCAATTCCTTGTCCAACCCTTTCCGCTTGAACTCATTAGTGGCGCTGGTTCCGATTCCTAGTCCCTATCTGATGAGGAAGTCAGATGTTTAAAGTGGAGGCGTACCTCAAAAGAAAGCATCAAAAGAGGAAGATCAATTTAGGTGGCATGTAAATGGGGAACATGCACAATGACACATTGCGCAAGGTATGTTTATCATGAGAATGACAAACAATGACAAAAATTCATTGTACCTCTTTTTCCTAAAATAGTAGTTGGTTTAATGTCTTTTTACTTCCAAAGTGTCCTTTCCTATGTGAATATGTGTGTACTTCTTGTGCGTCTGTGTGTATATTACTAATTTTAATGTGTGCGTATTTCCAATGTTACTATTTGTATTTCACATGTTAATTTTTGTGTATCACCCATATTGATATGTGTACTACTTAAATTATTCATATATGTGTATTTCCGATGTTACTAAGTGTATTTCACATGTGTTCACTAAAAATTATCAAATAAAAAATGTAGTTTCCTAGTGAATATATTTGCAATGGAGGAGATTAAGTGTATTTTTTTACCATAATTGCTTCATCATAGAGTTTTACCTAAAGAAGTGATATTCAGTCAAGTCATCTATGTTTAGTCTATTAGAGGAAATTTCATAGTTGGAATGTAGATGTTTTTATATATAACTTATTATGGAGTAATCTCATTGGTGCCCAAAATGGAGAGATGTTCATTTTTGTAAAAAAAAATATTGACATATACGCAACCAAAATATTAGCCTTAAAATCTCACTAACGTTTAAGTTAATATATTAACTCAAGTCAACTTGGGAGAGATTAAATGTACAAAGACTACCTTCTTAAAAGAAACATATATTATGAATGTGTGTGTGTTTAGCATGAAGTCCTCAATAATATTCATTGAAACAAAAAAATCAGGAATGCTTTTCAAAATTGATTGTAGGAAAGACTTTGACAAAAAAAATGACACAAATAGAGTAGGGAAACATCTCTACATTTTCATTTTAGATGCAAATACACATTTAAATATTTTTGATGAACCATAAATTTTCCTAAATTAAAAAACAAAAATAAGACCATGAAGCTTTTATGTGAAGCAATACCAGTAACATATAAGACAAAGTACTTTGATAGAATTCATAAAAACTTATAAGATCTCTTTATTACATCAATAAAACTTCATAATGAATTCTTGAAGATCTTGAAGACCTAAAAAACAATTTATTGAAGCAATATTGCTTCCTACAAGGAGATACAATAGTAAAACATGAAACAAAGTATTATTTATCCATCTACTGACGCCATGTTAAAATATAACATCATCCAGTTAATCAAACTTGATGTATCCATCTACTGAAGCCATGTTAAGATACAATAGCATTCAGTTAATCAAACTTGATGTATCCATCTACTGAAGCCATGTTAAGATACAACACCAACATTTAGTTAATCAAACTTTATGAACCATCTACTAAATCTATGTTAAGATACAATAATTGTCAATCACATGATACCCATAGTCAATGTGACATGTATGTTTCTACTTGATTTATCCATAGTTAACTTCACAAACTTTAGATCTATACTACATATATATCATCTACAAAACAAGTGGGATCAACACTATCATACCCATGGGCCGAGTATTCATATTCAACTTTACACCTTGCAGAACTTATTCAGAATACCAAAATTGTTAAAAGTAACAGTTATATTAGATAATCTACCCCACAGGGAAATACCTTGAACTTCAGTAGTTTTCCATCCTTTCGCTCTCCACCCTTGCGATCTCCCTCTATGCGCTCTCCGTCCTTGCGATCTCCCTCTATGCGCTCTTCGCCCTTGCGATGTCCCTCTGCCACATCTCCGTCCTTGCGAGTGCAGTATTATATGATGAACCTGCAAGATGGTTCGAAAGGATTCCTCAAACTATTATGGTACAGACTGGTTGTGGCCGTCGGTATTTATAGGGCCATAGGCCATACTATACCCATGATCTTTTGGCCTAATGCATTAATTTATCTCGAAATATAAATGATCCGCATGGGAAATATGCTTGGGTTGGGTGGCACCGCGACGAGATAAATTATAAGAGAATGCGTGATTTTCAATTGATGCCTCAGAAAGTGTATAAATAGAGTAAACCATTTTAATATCGTCAAGAAATATTCTAAAAAGAGGTACTTTAAACTTATTAAACAAATATAATTTGGATATAGATCTATGCATTTATCTTTTGTATGGACCAAATATGTCGTGTTCCCACCGGTAGTGTCGCATACCATAAATGGTGATATGCCTAATCTTATCTAAGATTCATATACTTTCCGTAAAGTTGGCATCACATGCTCCTAGATATTATTTCATTGATGGAAAATTATTGGTGTATTTATTGACAATCATATATTGGTTATTGGGTGCTAGAAACTTCGCATATTCGGCGGAAAACATTAGTTGGCTCTTATTGGGCCATAAGACACCAAGAGAGAGTAACACATAGGCCGAAAGCCCATGGAGTGAGAGTAGCCCAGCCTACTGTGTCATCTCTACTACTTAGCAAACAAACATGATTATTTCATTATATTCCTAGGGATATATTGAGTCATTTATCAAACAAAGGGAGTCAAAGGCGTTTTCAAACGACGCACTTGAAAGAGCAAAGTTTCTACCCTAGTGTTTTTTTTTGTTTTTTTAGCATCACGATTTTTTTTTATCATGTGCTAAGTGTGTCGGTACATCCGATGAAATGCACGATTGTCGGTGACCCCCAAAAAGTTAGGAGATCGAATTCATGGTCGGTAGTACGTCTTCACTAGGTCCTAGAGAGTAGGGTTTCTTGAATGGGTCTCCAATTCATGCTTGGAGAGAAACCAAAATTAGGCTGGTTGTCTTTTTACACAAGGGCGGAGATTCTGGGAGAGTTTCTAGCCTCGGGCAGAGAGTCTAGGGAGAGTTTTCGAACTAAATTTCTGACCTCCCATTTTCTGCGTATTCGTCAAGTGGCGCGGCTCTTAGATGGGGGGGGGGGGGGACTTTTGCAACCAATCTTGATGCCCTTTTGGGCATTGGAGGAGGATGGAAAGATCTACCCATGGACCAAAGAAATTCAAATTTCCTCTTGATTCCATTGTGGATACTGTGACAATGGTTTCATTGGAAACCCTAGAATATTGAGAACCCCTTGCAGTTTTCTTGGTGATTGCCAAATCTCTTGGTGATGTTGGGAGCCTCTAATTTAGTTGTGGAGAACTCCACAACCTTGTTGTATAGGTTTTGGTTGTTACCTCGAAAGCTACCCCATAGTGGTGAGTGAGTTGACCGTAGTATGCAGACATTATGTAAACTAGGGTTGAAATATTGTAAAGATATGTGGCTAGACCTGTCCATGGTCTGGTCTAGGGAAGAAATGTTGTTTAAGTATGTGGATATTATGTATACTAGGGTTGAACCACATCACCATCTGTCGTGGTTTGCCCCATCCATCCGCTGGAAGGCTGATCACTCCTGCACGCTCTTCTTTCCCTGGATGGAGGTTCCAGCGGCTAATGAATGGACACGCTGTTTCACTAAACCCATAGTACGATCCATACACAAAGTTTCTCTCCAGGAACAGATTCAACGTGCCATCAGGAGTCTGGCCATCATGTATCTTCATGTTCATCAGATAATTGAGACCAATGAACAAACAGTGTGTGCCAATGTTGTATACTCGCCTCCAAATGAAGACCCCTAGTCAAACTGATATTGGATCCTTCTAAAAAAAAGAGCATTTGAGAGGCTTCCTAATCATGTAAGTAAATGTCATTTTGATTGTGCGGAATGTCGGGAGGACCTCGAGGACCATAATAGACGCATATGCAAACCAACCCAAAGGTGATCATCAAGCGTTCAGCACCTTCTGATCCTGCGAGGTAATATTTGTGGTCCGACACATCAAGCAAGTTCGATAATATATGTGGTTCTAGGACATCAGCCAGGTTCAAATATCCAAGTGGTGATGTGATCGCCAAGGCCAGGGCATGGTTTCCTACTACATTAATTAAAATTGGACACAAAAAGGGTGTTATTGACATTCTTATTAAAAGAACATCTCTTTTCATTGTGCATGCTCCCTGTATGAGTAGGATAATGATGGAAATATTGCCACTCCTACTACATTGTTCATTCCCATGGGTCAAATCAACTCTCCAACTTAATGAAAATAAAGTCAAGAAATATGGCTTTGTTCATTGATTTCCTTTCACATTCCATTACGTTCATGCTCCAAAAAGTGCATGGAGTTACTAATTTCATTCTAAATTAGTACAATGCATATACATACTAATTAATTTGTACTAATTAGTGGTTTGTTCATGTTAAGAGTTAGTCAGGTGAGAACGTGATCATTCAGTCATAGGAAAGGTGAAACAAGAACGTAAAAATAATTTATTAATTAAGTTAAAATGTACCATGCAGTAGGAGTTAACCTGATTGAAGTGCGCTACTAAAACCTCTAAGACATATGGATTGGAAATATACCATCGGGTGCAGCGGGATCCTAGCAATACGTGGAGCCGTGAGTGGCGCCCACCCGCAAATATTATACCACCGTGTTCAATGGCATCACTGAACTCTACACCCACATTGAGGTGGGAACAGCTCCGAATTTCCACTCTTGGCTACCACCTTCCAGGTAGGCGAGTCCATGGTCGAACAAGGCAATGAGCTTGTGGACATTTCGCAGATTACAATCTTCAGCAAAACCAAGGAACGCTAGAGTAACCAGTACATTTCAGGATGTGTACCTCCACTTGAGAAACAACAACGATGACGAGAGCGGTTATCAAACTTAGGTTTAAAGGATGGTAGAAATGGGAAGGGGAGACATTCCTACAAGAGAGGCAATGGCGAAGCTTCCAAGCTAGGTTAAAAGTTGATGGGCGTCGGTGTAGGTGTTAAATAAATCAGGGGTAGTGATTCAATATTAGGGTAGAATTCATAACTCGCTATCTAGACTAGTGACTAAGCCGGTGAGGTTGTTGGTCCATCGGTTCACGGGTCTGGCCGCTTATTTACCGGTTCAATGTCTAAAATAGTAAGTTAGAAATAGGATTTTATTTAATAATGTAATATAAAATTAAGTAGACATATGGGGTAACTTCTATATAATAAATATAAATCAGGCGTGGACCTGGCGGTTAGAGTGATGCGGTCAAGTTCACCACTTGAGGACTCCCGTCGTAGGTCTAATCCCGTGGACAACACCTTATTTAGGGCAACTATGAAAGCACACTTGTTTTCGTCTTGTTAGACAAACTACCAATTTGATCACATTTTTTTAGTTCAATTCTTTGTTTGGCCCTTTTTTCTTGACCTCTATAGAGGCAGCGGTTCCAAAAATAATAATTGTTGAACCACCAGCCAAATACGCTTACTTCAACTAGGGTATATAAGCACACGTGTAGGGGGGATAAGGAAGGTGTAAAATAAAATGGCGGAGCAGCTAAAACTTAGGATAAATAGATTAGGAATGTAGATGTTTAAATGGGAGGGGCGTACCTTAAAAGAAAGCATCGACAGAGCAAGCTCGAATTTAGGTGGCATTTACGATGATTTGTTGCTCATGGTATCATGAGAATGTGAAACAATGACAAAAATTCAAGTTACTTCTTGTGCGTCTGTGTGTATATTTCTAATTTTAATGTGTGCGTATTTCCGATGTTACTATTTGTATTTCACATGTTAATTTGTGTGTATCACCCATATTAATATGTGTACTACTCAAATTATTCATATGTGTGTATTTCCAATGTTACTAAGTGTATTTCACGTGTGTTCACTACAATTATCAAATAAAAAATGTAGTTTCCTAGTGAATATATTTGCAGTGGAGGAGATTAAGTGTATTTTGTTTTACCATAATTGCTTCATCATAGAGTTTTACCTAATGAAGTGATATTCAGTCAAGCCATCTATGTTTAGTCTATTAGAGGAATTTTCATAGTTGGAACATATTATATATATAACTTATTATGGAGTAATCTCATTGGTGCCCAAAATGGAGAGATGTTGATTTTTGTAAAAAAAATATTGACATATACGCAACCAAAATATTAGCCTTAAAATCTTCACTAACATTTAAGTTAATAGATTAACTCAAGTCAACTTGGAACCGATTAAATGTACAAATACTACCTTCGTAAAAGAAACATATATTATGAATGTGTGTGTGTTTAACATGAAGTCCTCAATAATATTCATTGAAACAAAAAAAAATCATGAATGCTTTTCAAAATTGATTGTAGGAAAGACTTTGAAAAAAAAATTGACACAAATATAGTAGGGAAACATCTCTACGTTTTAATTTTATTTTATAAAGGAGGGTAACATATTTACATGGTGTCAAATACAATGATCAGCCCAATAAGTATGTAGCCGTGATTGCATGCCTTCTATGCATAGACAAGGATAGGAATGATTTAAATCTAGCTATGCATCTAGTGGTATATAGAAATATTACATTGAAAACAACATCATTTCTTTGATCTAGGAAGGTTGCATTGTTTCCAAAAATCAAAGATAGGCTGTGGGGTTTCATCCTCACCAATCGTCAATATGTAGATTGTCCTAGTAGAGTACTATATATACATCTCCCACAAATATTTTCCATTCATCAAGATTGAAGTTATTTGCATTAATTTCCTGTTGAGACAATTCATGGACTTTTCCTGCAAAATTCATGAAAATGAAAGGGTTCCCAACTAAATGGAGTGATATGTCCATGGACGTATTGACAAGTGGCAAACATGGGATTAAAATAAATGGAGATATATATAGAAACAAAGATAATGTTTCCTTTTCTACACAAAAAAATTAAGAAAAGGTGATACCCATCCACCTTTGCTTTTTGAAATTTCATACATGTTCTAGATATAGATATGAAACAAGAATATGTTTTCTTCCAAGGTTGTCTTCATATCTTGTGGAAGGGGTGTGTGGCCATCTTGCAATATGGAGACGACACTATCCTTTGGCTAGAGAGTTATCTAACATAGGAAATTATCTCTTTGAACAAATATTAGGACTCCAAATTAACTTTCACAAAAGTGATATATATATATATATATATAGTGTTGGATAAACAATAGGTAAGTCAGGTATTTATGAGGAAATTTGTCTCATTAATTAAGAAAAATATCCTATTAACATTTCACATCCATCCCCGAACCCATGTTTTACAAAATGGAAAGGAAAACTGAACCACATACAAAATTTCCATATAAAAAAAGACAAATACTAGGAGAAAAATAATGTCTCATGGTGTGGTGGTGGTAAACAAACCCATGTAAAGCGCCTGAACGAGAGAGACATGACATCTTAAGCAGAGAAATGGAAACGATGACAACAACGGTTATCAAGCTTTTCTTTAAAGGATGGGAGAAAGGGGAAGGGGAGACATTCCTACAAGAGTGGTGATGGTGTAGCTTCCAAGTTAAGGTAAAAGCGGGTGGGGCGGCTGGGGTAATGATTCGAAATTAGGGTAGAAGCCATAGTTGACAATACTAGACCGGTGACTAAACTGGTGAGGTTATTGGTCCATCGGTTCAAGGGTCTGCCCGCTTGCTACCCGGTTCAACATCTAAATTAGTAATTTAGAAATAGGATTTTGTTTAGTAGTGTAATAAAAAATTAAGTAGACATATGGGGTCACTTCTGTACAATAAATATAAATCCGGAACAGACCTAGCGGTTAAAGCATTGCGGTCAAGCTCACCACTTGAGGACTCCCGTCGTAGGCTCCAATCCCGTCGGCAACACCTTATTTAGCGCAACGTTGAAAGCACACTGGTTTTTGTCTTGTTAGAAAAATTTCCTATTTGATCACATTTTTTTAGTTCAATTCTTTGTTTGGCCCTTTCTGCTTGAACTCTAGAGGCAGCGGGTCCAATTTTTTTGTTGTACCACCAGCCAAATCCGATTACTTCAACTAGGGTATATAAGCACACGTGTAGAGGGGGGAGGATAAGGAAGGTGTAAAATAAAATGGCGGGGCGGCTAAAACTTACGATAAATGGATGATGAAGGTAGATGTTTAAATGGGAGGGGCGTACCTCAAAAGAAAGCATCTACAGAGCAAGCTCGAACTTAGGTGGCATTTACGATGATATGTTGCGCATGGTATCATGAGAATGGGAAACAATGACAGAAATTCATGTTTACCTCTTTTTCCTAAAATTGTAGTCGTCAATAATTTCATTTCACGAGCTAGTTTATATTTCCTTATTTAATTTGTGTGCATCCAAAGTGTCCTTGCTCATGTCAATATGTGTGTACTTCTTGTGTGTGCATGTGTATATTCCAACATTAATGTGCGTGTATTGCCCATATTACTAGGTTATTTCCCATGTCAATTTGTACGTGTTTCCCATATTCATATGTGTACTACTCAAATTATTCATTGGAAGTACTATGTAGAGGGGTAATATACAAATATGGAAAGTTAACTGCTTGCCCATCTAGGTTCAAGTTTTGAAAGAAAATTATTGATAACATGATGAGTAGAATAAACCGGTTGAATATTGGTATACTCGATTGTGGCCTGTTTTGCTAGCGCTGTGACTTTTTCATGTCGATTCTTGTAGAGCTTCACAGCGGTGTTGTGACTTACTTTCTTCTACTTTATTTTTCTCTCTCATGTGCTACCAATGTTTAGCAGAGGAACAGGTATAGAAAGATTCTCTTAGACACCCTAGTGACCATTGTGTGGTATCAAACCTTGTCAGATATATATTCCTTTAGCCACGGTCTTAGTTCACACAGTATGCTTGCTCTTAGGATATCATCTAGGGGTCACCATATGACTCATGAAATAGAAAATAACAAGAAATGAAATTACAATGAGTTTTTTGGGAAGTCGTTATCTTTCTTTACTATTAAGGCAGTAAAACCAGACAATGTATTCAACACTCCACAAGGAAATTAGCCTTTTTTGTCCACTTTGCCGCCATGGGACCACCTATATCCTCTCTCTCTCTCCCTCCCCCCTCTCTCTCTCCTTCAAGGGGGAACATGTGAAGGAAAATAAAATGAACCTCCTAGATCCTCGGCCCTTGTCGTGACTAGATTCACGCCCCTACACATTATTGTACATACTCGACATCAACTAAATCTATCCCTCACTCTACCTTGTCGTGAATAAATCTATTGTTCGGAATGAAGAGTTTACCTTTTAAAAAATAGTAGTTGGTCATATTCAAATCAGAACAAAGGTATGGTAAAATTGTATTTACTATAGCATGAAATATGTGCCTCTTTGGAGAAAACTTTAATTGTTGTAATATTAATTTTTAAATAGTAAAATTAACTAAAGTATATGCGGCGCGGTTGGGCTACGCTCGTATTTGCCATCGTTTGGTTGTGGTCAGTATTTCCTATTGCGGTTGTTTCGTGGGCCTACTCAGGGGTTGTTGGGTGGTTCTTGACTGCCCTTGTGGTTTATCCACCAGGGATTTTCATCCTTTATTTTCTCTAGAGCTCCACCTACTCGTTTTAGGACTAGATCTTACTTGCGGTGGTGAGGGTGCTTGTATGTTCTCCGGTGGTGGTGTTTTCTTCCTTGGTGTGGTGCAACTCTATAATTTTGTCTGGTCAGCGGTTTTTGCTCTATGTTCTAACGGATGGGTCAGCTAGAGCCCGGCTATCGGTTTGTGATGCTGGTTGTAGTTTTTGTTGGGGTTGAGGGTGATGTCGTTGATGTTTGCATTCGTTGTTGGGGCTGTTTGCTGAAGTTGTTTGCTGAGGTTCCTGGATTTCTTTTATTCTTAGGTGTTACTCCTCCTGTTTTCATTTAGTTGGTGCTCTGAGTGCAAACATTTCTTAGTTGGTGCTCTGAGTGCTATTTTAAGTTGATTTTATTTTTAACTATCAAGCAAAAATATGGAGATAAATATCAACATTTATCATACCAAAGACATATAATATGAAAACATAGTTTATAACATATCTAATATTACTATATATTGTACATTGTAGATGTTAATATTTTTTCTTAAATATTTAGTCATACTTTACCAAGTCTAACTTTGACTGAACCTAGAACGTAATGTAATTGTAAATGGGGGGAGTACCACTGGTTGTTTTATTGTTGTGGTGAGGTGTTATTTATATTGATTTATATTTAGTCATATTTTTTGTAAGCTTATTATTTGTAGGATCCATGGTAATATTCTTATTTTTGTAGTTTAGTTTGAAAAAAAGGTTGTGTGTAGGTCATGGTCGGCGAGGGAGCATCGTGGTATGGTCTGGTTACTAGTTTATTTCTCTGTTTTGTTTGGCATATCTGATTGTTCTTCTTATTTTGCCGTTGTTTGTTCGTGTGGATGCTTGTTTGTTCATTCCAAGGGTGGATTTGTCTAATGTAGTTTTTGTTCTATGTCGCCTGCCTACTAGTCTTCATCGTATGTCACCTTTGGCTTGGAGGTCTATGCATCCTTCCGTTACCAATCATGTCTCGGCAATTTGAGAATTCGGGGCTTTTGTCAAAGGGGTTTGACCATTTGCCATTTATGGAGGGAAATGGACGAGGGTCGATAGTTTAGCCTGTGCCCGCTGAATGAAAAAAAAAAACAAGCAAGGAAACTAAAAATATTATGCCCTCGACAACACTGAAGTATGTGTTCAAAACTTGGCACTATGTGTTAATTACAATGTTAGTGCATTCCCTTCTTACAAACATTGTTGTTTACAAAGAATCATTCTTTGTTTCTAAAAAAATATGAGGTCTAAAATAGAGAGATGTTCTTAATCCATAACGTTGAAATTATCTAATTCACCTGATTTTGGTGGGACCTAACTATAACGACTGAGATTAACCAACTTTTGTTCACATAAATATGTGCCAAAAAATATTTTGCTATGTATTGGTGCGACAAGCCATATACCCCGTGGACAAGAGGGGGCTCTAGATTGAGGAGACAGAGCTCGCGTGTAGCGCTTGGGTGACACCCTTGAAATCATTGTGACGTTGAACAAGCCCGTGTTATATTCGTGCAGCTTAGAAAGTTTGAGAACCAATTTGAGGTTGGGTGGATAGGTGGATGGTTATACCCAGCCTACCAGAGTTCAAATCTCAGGTTTGATATCTGTGTGTATCATAATTCATAAAGGAGAAATATTTATTCAGTAGGAGGCGATGTTTCCGTCGACAGCGAGACACCTGTGGTGACTTCGTCAATTTCAAGATCTAATCCGCCAGCTCAGTCTTTCGAAGATGCTCATAGGGATAGGGTGTACGTGTGTTCGTTCATAGGGATGAGTGTATACGGGTGTATGTGAGCGTCTACATTTGTACTCTGTTTCTTAAAAAAAAAAGTTTGCTGGCCCCATCCGTGCCGAGATTCACTAGGCAGGCTTGGCTAATTACGAAGGCTGGCATATGACACCGTGACAATTCTAATTGCTCCCTCTATTTTCATATGTAATTTTACTTCGTATTTCGAGCTAAAGGTTTGATCAATAATTTGAACCAAAAACATATTATGCAAACATCTTTCAAATATAAATTTAACGGTATACTTTTTATGACATATAACTCATACTTTATTGGTTAAATTGTTAGTCAAAATTCTACCTTAAAATACCTAGTGGCTTTTTATTTTGGGACTGAGGGAGCACCAATAACTCAATTTTCTTTCTGCTCTCACGTCTCATAAATGTTTGAGTAGCGGCAAAAAATGGAAAGCGGATCTAGGAATGAGGAGCTGCAAGTTTGAGGCACTGAGCAGTGCGAGACATCCCACGAGAGGCGTCTGCCAACGGAATATTAGATTCAGGTCATGCCTTTTTTTTTTCTTCCTATCCCTAGGCACCAAAATATGAAATTCCAATATTTTTATTAGTGTTCTATGTTATAGGTAGATTTGTGTTGAGAAGAATGTACAGGCGTCTAGGCACCTAGAACTTGCAATTGGGTGGGATCATACATGGATTTCTAATCCCAGGATAATGTAACTTGGATGAACTTTCTTAGGATTTTGTAATCAATCACTTCAAGATAGAGCGAGGAATTTAAAGATGTGAGTCTCATCCCGCGTTTATATTACCAATAATTATTTTGAAGAACCTCACTATGTGTAAATTAAACTTTAGATGTTGGTTCAGGTCCTTATTAAAGCTCTCACTGAGTTGTGTACTACGCATTCCTAATGCACACATCCTTCATGTAGCAGTAAGCCCACTTCTGCTTTAGTTTATAAATACCATCCACCCAACTTCATTTCTTCACCTTAGAGCACCTCCAGTCGTTGGGTCTCCTCAGGCCGAAATCCGGCGCTAAATAGCGTCGAATGAATGTAAATTTCGGCCTGGGGCGGTTTAGTTTCCCAGCGGCGAGCTCAGGAAAATCCTGGCGATAGGCCGAATTCATTGTGAAATTCGTTCAAACATAGCTAAAATTTAGAGATATTTAACATATATAGGCAAGTTTGTACATATATAGACCGAATTCGTAATATATTTGAATTCGGCTAGGGGGACATATAAATTAAACCGGTAGAACGCCGTGGAGACGCCGCCGTTGGAGTCGTCGGAGTCCTTGGGCGGCATGGTCGACGCCTGCTGGTTGCTACTCTTGCCGGGGTGTCCCCAACCGCTAGAACCCTCGCCATGGTCGCCGAAGCGTGACGACGGCGGCGATGGCCTCTACCATTCATCGTCGCTGCTGTCCTCCAGCTTGACGACTGGTGCGCGGTGACGCGCGGCCGCCTCCTCCAACAGTCGGCGCTGCTACTGTTGACGTCAGAAACCCCCTGGCGGGCAGAGACGGTCAACACGGTAGAGCCGGGAACAACTAGGGCTGCGGCTGGCCCCAGTCCCTCAGAGCGACGGCCCGCAAAGCCTCCTGGTCGCACGCGCCGATGTTTATCACAAGGGCGTGCCACCTGACCTATACCTGGTCGGGAAGGTGTGGATGATGCCTCGCTTAGTTTCCTGCAGGGCACACACGTAAACGTTAAATACGAGCCTCGATCGGCTCTCGGGTTATCTCGTGAATCGGCTCAAAGAGCCGATCCACCCATGATCCAGACGAGGTGTCCGAATATATGGTGGTCCTGCTTGATCAAGGTAAAGCTAATGAGATCTACGACGATTTAGGGTTTTCACCGCATAATCGGATCATCCTACTCCAGGTTGGGCCTCGCGCTCGCGCACGGTGATCGTAAGCCGATCCTAGACAGGGCCTAAAAACCAACACGAGGTTGATCCCCGGAACATCCTTTCTAGGGCTAGCAAACGTCACCCTACACGCCGCTGGATCCTCCCCCTTTGTAAGGCCTAACTATTGCAGATATTAAACTAATCCTTGTAGAACAAGGAGCAATCGTAACGGATCAGATCTACTAAACTATGATCAAGCGGGGTGCCGCCCCTACACCTAAGATAGGTGTAAGGGCGGCTAGACATGCAAGGGTTGCACTACGAAAGCATGTAACATGAAGAACAATGCTAACCCTAACATGTCTAAGATAACTACGTTGCTCGCCATCAAAAAGGCTTCAGTACGAGCAACGCATGAACAACGCGGGCAGGCTTGTGCTGCCTAGATCGCAAGATGCGATCTAGGCAGCATGGTGCTACCGAGTAGAAACCCTCGAGACGAAGGAGTTGGCGATGCGCCGAGATTTTTTTGTGGTTGAACGTTGGTTGTTGTTTATTCCATAAACCCTAGATACATATTTATAGTCCAGCGGACTTTCTAATGTGGGCGTGCACCAAACCGTGCACGAGTAAGATTCTAACTTCTAAACTAAGATGCGATCTAATATGTTACAGATACACGGGCAAACAAGCCCAACTTGGTACAAAAGGCCGACTCACGTATTTCTCCTATATATATTCTTCACATCCATCTTGGTCACGGCCCTCCTCTGGCTTGGTCAAATTCTGGTGATAACACATGCCCCCCGGTTTTGGAAATGACATTTCCAAAATCATTATGCTCTTCTTTCGTCGGGTCATGTCGTGGCAGAACTGTTGCAGTATCCGTCATCATGATGCCCTGCCTTCTCAACTTCTCCGCGTGACCTGGCAGTCCCTTTTTTTTTTAGGCACCACTTCCTCGGAAGCTCGCTGTGGCATTGAACTTCCACTATATCCCCTTTTATTTAACCGCTCCGCACAGTTATATTCCTGCATCTTCTTCGCATTAGCACTCCAAAAGCCCTCCTGTGCCACCATGTCCTCTTCCTCCTCTGCTTCATCGGATCTTTCCGCCCAGTCCTCTCCGTCTCGCGAGCTGACGCCGGAGCCGAACCCGGCGGAGGTCCACGCAGCGAACACCCGTCGCGCCATTGCGGCCGGGGAGGAGTCTAGCCATGACTTCTCCCTTTGGTCAGAGGACGACAAGTCCTTGACCGACGGGGAAAGCGACCTCCGCTTCCTCGCCGATGGGACAGCGGAGGAGGAGAGCGACGACGATCGCTTCTCCTGCGACTTCTCCTCTCCCGAGGAGGAGGAGGAGGAAGAAGAGGAGGAGGAGGAGGAGGACGACACCTCCTCCGGACGAGCCCCCGGCCAAGCGGTTCCGCCCTTGGCCGGAAACCTCAGCGACTTCGACAGTGATGATGACGACGCTGACGAAGAAGACGAGGACAACGAAGGCCCGGTCGGCGGCCATTGGAGCGACGACGAGCCTGCCGGGAGTAGCGCCGACGGCGGTGACGACGGCGACGGTGAGGGCAGCGACGGCCCGTAGATAGGACATCTAGCATAGGACCAGTAGCAGTAGGTGGGGCCATGTATCCCCTAATGCTTCCTTTTGGGAGAAATCAGCTCCTTATGTAAGAAAATCAATCAATGAAGAACTTTCCCCAATTCGATTTTGCCGATTTCCTTTAGGACAATTTAACCGATTGTCCTTCGTACTGATCCTGCCGATTCGTCCCCTTTGCCGATGCGTAACGAGCCGATAGCAACGCATCGGTCCTTCGACATTTACCCTTCCATTCTTCAACTGATGATTCTCTTTCCGGTAGATACTGTGGGATTTCCAAGAGAGCCCTTAAATTTCTCCCACCGGTTCAGCGATCCTTCTTAGCGAGCGCTCATCATTTTGTGAAGAAGGTTGCAACGGAGATCAGCCGATGGTACCCCAATCGGTTCCTCAATAGAGCATCTACCAGGCCTATTGCCCCCCGAGTCTCAGCCAAAGCAAAACAGAGACGAGGATACGCAAATTAGCTGTATGGACCTGGGCTTGATCATGTATGAGGGAGCTTTTTATGCAGAACCAGCCGATTGGAACATAAATGAGCAGAGAGCCTTCAAGGTGAGCTGCCCCCCGAGCTTTCTTCAGTTCTTGCTGGCTAGATCGGCTCCTTTCCTTTGGTGGATCTAATGCAATCCATCCTTGACCTGATCTGCACGTCCAGGCTGCTCTTGGCCTTGTCCTTGAAGAGAGGATCCGATCCCTTAAACTACTCCATTGAGGAGTTCTTTCATTAAAAACCCTCTTCGTGCTCCGTTGACCCTCTGATCGTAACAGTTACTCCTCTTGAGTCGATGGCCATGCATCGGCTTTCATATCCTTAAGTCGATGCTTGCTGCATCGGCTGTGCTCGAAAATTTTCGAATTTTCAGATTTTTTTTTTAACGGCCGACTCGAGCATCGGCCCCCATACTCCAATACTCATTACCAAAGAATGAGACACTTCACTGCACCTCCTCGTGTTTTATCTACCTGGGTGCCCCCCGGAGCCGATTCTGTCAAGAGAATTGATGGTATCGGCTCTGTTGGATAACATGTTGAACCCAGGCAGAATGGTTGGTGAGGATAATTTTGGCCGATTGCTGGAATCGGCCTCCATGTTGCTTGTTCGATGAAGGTTTTGTGATGTCCCTTCATAAATTTTTTGGGGCCGATCACAAGGATCAGCCTCGCCACGTTTGCTCATTGACGTGCTCTTGCTACTCGTTCAGGCCGGTAGATAAAACCAGCCCAATCTCTGACTTCATCGTGTTGGTGCGCTTCGTCGTCGTCCACCTTGAGTGCATCGTGAAATCGTGGAGCACTAAGCTTTGTCGGAAGAACGAGCACCATGTCTTTGCCGACCGATGTTTCATCATCGGCTTTCCTTGCTTGGGGCGCCACTCCATTTTCCGTGGACGACCCTCTTCATCCAGGGTTCGCTGAACCTTCGCAGCCAGATCGAGGCCTTGCCTTTCTCAATGTATGCAAGTATAACCTCTCGGCTTCTTCCGGGCCGCGCAATCGTTGAACCCTGCGTTTCGGGAACGGCTGAGTCCATCGGGGCACCACCTTGGCCGGTGATACCTGTCTTCTTCTTCCCCCTCGTCTTCGAATCTTCGAGATCTTTCAACCGAGGGGACTCAGCTCGTTTGCTCCGTGGCGGGAGAGGTCCTAAGCGCTCGAACACGGACACGTTGGCTGCCTCCTTCTTCTTCCGGTTGCATTCGGGCAATTGCCGATTGTTGGCAATCGGCTCATTCCTGAATCCCAGCGGTGCTCGAAGAAGGGACAATCCCAGTGCATGTCCTCGTCGTCTTGCTCCCTTGCCTTTTCCTTGGCACAACGCTCGTGCTCCTCCTCATCACGATTATGCCGACGATGTCTTCTGGCTTCTCTAGCCAGACGATCTCTTTCATCATCATTGCTGGACCATCGGCGTTGGTCATACTGACTCACATACTTGTTGAGGAGGTGATCAGAGAGAGGTCGCTGATATATTATGTTTTTCACTTCTCCCTCTGTGACGTAGCGCTTGCCGTCTTGGCGGAGCCGATCGCGTGGAGCGGCTTCCTCTGTTTCTTTGCTATGAGAGCAGCTGCCCTCATCTCCATCCTTGCCGAGCGTGGTGTCCAAGATCTACCATGTTGATATTGCACGGAAACCCGGCGGCACCCTCCATGGCAAGCATACTCCACCATGTTCACGGCGGGAAAGGGGTGCGTGTCGACCTTCATGGCGTATTGGTTAAAAATCAACCGTCCGTTTTCTATCGCCATTTGGATCTGCTGCCGCCACACCCTGCAGTCGTTGGTGGTGTGGGAGAACGTGTTATGCCATTTGCAGTATGGTCTTCCGCCATCTCGGATGTAGATGGCGATGTTGTGGATGTCGAAGGCGGTTGTCCCACCGGGCGTGCCAGAATGTGTTGACGTCAGAAACCCCCTGGCGGGCAGAGACGGTCAACACGGTAGAGCCGGGAACAACTAGGGCTGCGGCTGGCCCCAGTCCCTCAGAGCGACGGCCCGCAAAGCCTCCTGGTCGCACGCGCCGATGTTTATCACAAGGGCGTGCCACCTGACCTATACCTGGTCGGGAAGGTGTGGATGATGCCTCGCTTAGTTTCCTGCAGGGCACACACGTAAACGTTAAATACGAGCCTCGATCGGCTCTCGGGTTATCCCGTGAATCGGCTCAAAGAGCCGATCCACCCATGATTCGGACGAGGTGTCCGAATATATGGTGGTCCTGCTTGATCAAGGTAAAGCTAATGAGATCTATGACGATTTAGGGTTTTCACCGCATAATCGGATCATCCTACTCCAGAGTTGGGCCTCGCGCTCGCGCACGGTGATCGTAAGCCGATCCTAGACGGGGCCTAAAAACCAACACGAGGTTGATCCCGGAACATCCTTTCTAGGGCTAGCAAACGTCACCCTACACGCCGCTGGATCCTCCCCCTTTGTAAGGCCTAACTATTGCAGATATTAAACTAATCCTTGTAGAACAAGGAGCAATCGTAACGGATCAGATCTACTAAACTATGATCAAGCGGGGTGCCGCCCCTACACCTAAGATAGGTGTAAGGGCGGCTAGACATGCAAGGGTTGCACTACGAAAGCATGTAACATGAAGAACAATGCTAACCCTAACATGTCTAAGATAACTACGTTGCTCGCCATCAAAAAGGCTTCGATACGAGCAACGCATGAACAACGCGGGCGGAGCTTGTGCTTGCCTAGATCGCAAGATGCGATCTAGGCAGCATGGTGCTACCGGTAGAAACCCTCGAGACGAAGGAGTTGGCGATGCGCCGAGATTTGTTTGTGGTTGAACGTTGGTTGTTGTTTATTCCATAAACCCTAGATAAATATTTATAGTCCAGCGGACTTTCTAATGTGGGCGTGCACCAAACCGTGCACGAGTAAGATTCTAACTTCTAAACTAAGATGCGATCTAATATGTTACAGATACACGGGCAAACAAGCCCAACTTGGTACAAAAGGCCGACTCACGTATTTCTCCTATATATATTCTTCACATCCATCTTGGTCACGGCCCTCCTCTGGCTTGGTCAAATTCTGGTGATAACAGCTACTCTGCCTCCTCCCTCTGCCACTCCTTCCTGGACCGAGCGAGAGCCGCGTCCAAGGGCAGGGTGTTGTCGGCGGGGACGAGGTCGTTCAGCGACCTCGCAATCTCCTCGCGGTTCGTAGCCTCCTCGGCGGCTGCGGCCTGCTGATACGTCTCAAACGTATCTATAATTTCTTATGTTTCATGCTAGTTTTATGACAATACTCACATGTTTTATATACACTTTACATCATTTTGATTCATTTTCCGGCACTAACCTATTAACAAGATGCCGAAGCGCCAGTTCCTGTTTTCTGCTGTTTTTGGTTTCAGAAATCTTACACGGGAAATATTCTCGGAATTGGACGAAACAAAAGCCCACGGTCTTATTTTGCACGGAGCCTTCCAGAACACCGAAGGATAGACGGAGAGGGGCAAAGGAGGCCCCACACCCTAGGGCGGCGCGGCCAGGAGGGGGCGCGCCAGCCTGTGGGGTGGGCCCCTCGGGCGCCCTCCGACTCTGCCCCTTCGCCTATTTATTCTCTCCGTCGCGAAAACCCTAGTACCGAGAGCCACGATACGAGAAAAGTTCTAGAGACGCCGTCGCCGCCAATCCCATCTCGGGGGATTCAGGAGATCACCTCCGGCACCCTGCCGGAGAGGGGAATCATCACCGGAGGGCTCTACATCATCATGCCCGCCTTCGGATTGATGCGTGAGTAGTTCATCCTTGGACTATGGGTCCATAGCAGTAGCTAGATGGTTGTCTTCTCCTCTTGTGCTATCATGTTTAGATCTTGTGAGCTGCCTAACATGATCAAGATCGTCTATTTGTAATGCTATATGTTGTGTTTGTTGGGATCCGATGAATAATACTATGTCAAGTTGATTATTGATCTATCATATATGTGTTGTTTATGATCTTGCATGCTCTCCGTTGCTAGTAGACGCTCTGGCCAAGTTGATACTTGTAACTCCAAGAGGGAGTATTTATGCTCGATAGTGGGTTCATGCCTCCATTGAATCTGGAACAGTGACAGAAAGTTCTAAGGTTATGGATGTGTTGTTGCCACTAGGGATAAAACATCAATGTTTTGTCTAAGGATATTTGTGTTGATTACATTACGCACCATATTTAATGCAATTGTCTGTTGTTTGCAACTTAATACTTGTAAGGGTGCGGATGCTAACTCGAAGGTGGACTTTTTAGGCATAGATTCATGCTGGATAGCGGTCTATGTACTTTGTCGTAATGCCCTAAGTAAATCTCATATTAGTCATCATGATATGTATGTGCATTGTTATGCCCTCTCTATTTGTTAATTGCCCAGCTGTAATTTGTTCACCCAACATGCTATTTATCTTATCTGAGAGACACCACTAGTGAACTGTGGACCCCGGTCCATTCTTTTACATCTGAAATACAATCAACTGAAATCTCTGTTCTCTTTTGTTCTTCACAAGCAAACATAATTCTCCACACCATACGTTTAATCCTTTGTTTACAGCAAGCCGGTGAGATTGACAACCTCACTATTAAGTTGGGGCAAAGTATTTTGGTTGTGTTGTGCAGGTTCCACGTTGGCGGCGGAATCCCTGGTGTTGCGCCGCACTACACTCCTCCACCAACAACCTTCACGTGGCCTTCATCTCCTACTGGTTCGATAACCTTGGTTTCTTACTGAGGGAAGACTTCTGACGTGGGCATTACCCTTCGGGTAACCGGCATTGCCCTATCCCGTATTGTCTAGTTGGAGGCCCATGAAGGCACTTGGAGGCATGGCAGGCCACTTGGATGGCGCACCAGAAGATTCCTTGACGGGCAAGACAAAGAAGCGGCCGAATAAGGAAATATTAGATTTAAAACTACTGTAAATCTAGTCGTATTCGGTTAGACCTCTTGAGACCTGGCCTCCTATATAAAGGCCAGGAGAGGGGCTGCCGAGGGACACAATCAATCTGAGCAATCTTAGCCACCAAAAGTTTAGAGCTAGGTCATCATAGCACTTAGCCTCTCGACGAGATCTCAGCCGAACTATTCGGCACCCCATTGTAACCCAATATCTTTATAATCAAGAATAGACAGGCAGGACGTAAGGGTTTTACCTCATCGAGGGCCCCGAACCTGGGTAAATCGTTCTCCCCGCTTGTCTGTAAACCGATGTCTCGTGTAAGCTTGCAGGATTCCGTCAACCCTAAGACCCAATCGGAGGGCATTGCCGAGGAGTACCCTCGACAATTGGCGCCGTCCGTGGGAAACCTGTCGGCACAAGATCGGACATCGGCAGAGCCCGTCATGTCATCAGCAACTTCGTCAACACCATCATCGCCAAAACTGGGAAGCCCGATTCACTTCGGCTCCTATGAATTCACCCCGCACAGCGACTCGTCTCGCTCGACCTTCTTCGATCTGCAAGGCAACATGGAGATGACCTTCGGGAGCGTCCACTACAACGTCAACTCAGAAGAAATCCTTCGACTGCTGGAATCGCCCACTTCCAGATCAACGAGTCCAAGCGCGTCATCATCACCCGACCTTTCGGCTGGTCTGATAGGCTCGACGAGTTCGCCTGCGCCCTCGACTCCCCGTTCAGCGTCGTCCATGTCGGTTGGATCTGACAATCCCGCATCTTCGGAGTTAACCTCGTACTACTGCTTGAACTGCGACACCAGACACGGGCTGGGATCGAGCGACACACCATTCATCTGCAATGCCCAGTATTCATCGGGAGAGGACAGTGTCGACAACATCGTCCAAGGTGTCACCCGAGGAGCGGCGCACCACCAAGTTTATGTTGCTAACAGGGGAGACGGAGATCGCACCCCCCGTTCCAGCAGGCGACCTAGTTTTGAGAACAGCGCCAGCAACAACAACAGCGACCACACCATCGCAGAGGAGGAGTGGGCAGCAGCCAAGGCAGCCGTGCTTAATAACACACCGCTCCCGGCAGGAACCACGGTTGGCACCCTCAATGCTTACCGCTCTATATTGGAGAAAAACCGGGAACGATTATTCAAGGAACAAACCACCCTCGAGAGACGCCTATCTGCTGCAGACCGATCCAGCGAACGACGAAGAGGCTCACAAGGAAGCGCCTCTCGAAGTACTCAAGGGGCAGGCAAGCATTGATCAAGACTATCTAGGCTATCGGAAGACGACGCTAGAGAAATAACATCGAATCTGACCAAGTCCTTTATGACCATGGACACCGCGGGCATGCCACGGCCAAAAACCATCGCAGGAGCGACCGCCAACCTCGCTGCATACCTCATCAATCAGTGCCCTGAAGGTTCTATGTCTCAAGCCCACCGAGGTGCCCTAGAAAGTCTCGCGATATTGGGAGATAATCTAGTTCCGCGAAAGGAAAAGACCACGTTGCAGGCTAGTGGCTCAAAGCATCATGCGAGAGATGCTTGGGATGAAATCACCCAGAGCAGGATCGACAAAGCAAGACGACGACGCGCCGCTAGGGAGGAGTATGACAGTGATTCTTCGGATGAGAGTCAGGAAAACGACGGCGAGCTCAGGGGAGCCGATTGTTTAAGCTACAAAATCCGTGAGGCGATGCCACCCAGAAAGTTCAAACCCACCCCTACTGACGCTGCCAAATACGATGGGCAGCAGGAGCCAAGGTCCTGGATAGACGACTATCTGCAGACTGTGATTCTTCATAAGGGGAACCAGATAGCAGCAATGCAGTGCTTGCAGCTTTACCTAAAGGATTCAGTGCGAGCCTGGTTAAGGGGTCTGCCGAAGGGTTCCATCAAATCATGGGACAACCTAGTAGATGCTTTCGTTTCCAATTTCCAAGAAACATACAAAAGGCCCGTCGGGATTGAAGAGTTACGGCATTGCCAGCTGATGCTACGCACGCTTCTATTCATGTAGACAGTGTTGGGCCTCCAAGAGCAGAGGTTTGTAGAACATCAGCAAGTTTCCCTTAAGTGAATCACCCAAGGTTTATCGAACTCAGGGAGGTAGAGGACAAAGATTTCCCTCTCAAGCAACCCTGCAATCACGATACAAGAAGTCTCTTGTGTCCCCAACACACCTAATACACTTGTCAGTATAGGTGCACTAGTTCGGCGAAGAGATAGTAAAACACAGGTGGTATAGATGGTGATAATATTGCAGGAAGTAAAGATGCGGTAAAACAGTAAACAAACGGTGCCAGAAAATAGCTTGTTGGCGTGGGAGGCAATTCTCTGTGGTGTAAACAAGGCCTAGGGATCATACTTTCACTAGTGGACACTCTCAACATTGATCACATAACTGAATAAACAAATACTACTTTCTCTACACTCTCTTGTTGGATGACAAACACCATTAATTGTGTAGGGCTACAAGAGCACCTCAATGCCGGAGTTAACAAGCTCCACAACATTCGATGTTCGTATTTAAATAACCTTAGAGTGCATGATAGACCATTGCAATTATACCGAGTACTAACATATCATGCACACTGTCACCGTCAGGCTATGAAAGGGGGAATAGATCGCATCAATACTATCATAGTAATAGTTAACTTCATAATCTACAAGAGATCACAATCCTAGCTTATACCAAGTACTACATGATGCACACACTGTCAACATTACATCATGAAGGAGGAATAAAGTACTTTAATAACATCACTAGAGTAGCACATAGATGATATTCAACTAGATCACAAAGCTCATGATCACATAAAGATCACATGGAGAGAGAGATGAACCACATAGCTACGGTACAGCCCTTAGCCTCGGGGGAGAACTACTCCCTCCTCATCATAGGAGACAGCAGCGGTGATGAAGATGGCGGTGGTGTCGATGGAGATGCCTTCCGGGGGCAATTCCCCGTCCCGTCGGCGTGCCGGAACAGAGACTTCTGTCCCCCGAATCTTGGCTTCGCGATGGCGGCGGCTCTGGAACTTTTCTCGTATCGTGGCTTATTGGTTTAGGGTTTTCGCGACGGAGTCCTTAAGTAGGCGGAAGGGCAGCCTCGGAGGGGCCCTGGTGGGGCCAGACAATAGGGGGGCGCGCCCCCCTTAGGCCGCGCCGCCACGTGCGTGTGGGGCCCACCTGGCTCTCCCTCCGGTCCCTCTCCGGTGTTCCGGAAGCTTCCGTGAAAAATAAGGTTACGGGCGTTGATTTCGTCCAATTCCGAGAATATTTCCTTACTAGGATTTCTGAAACCAAAAACAGCAGAAAACAGGAACTGGCCTTCGGCATCTCGTCAATAGGTTAGTTCCGGAAAACGCATAAAATCATCATAAAGTGTGAACAAAACATGTAGGTCTTGTCATAAAAGAAGCATGGAACATAAGAAATTATAGATACGTTTGAGACGTATCAAGCGTCCCCAAGCTTAGTTCCTACTCGCCCTCGAGTAGGTAAACGATAACAAGGATAATTTCTGAAGTGACATGCTATCATAATTTTGATCAATACTATTGTAAAGCATATGAGATGAATGAAGTGATTCAAAGCAATGGTAAAGACAATGACTAAATAACTGAATCATATAACAAAGACTTTTCATGAATAGTACTTTCAAGACAAGCATCATTAAGTCTTGCATAAGAGTTAACTCATAAAGCAATAAATTCAAAGTAAAGCTTTGAAGCAACACAAAGGAAGATATAAGTTTCAGCGGTTGCTTTCAACTTCAACTTGTTTATCTCATGGATAATTGTCAACACAAAGTAATATAACAAGTGCAATAGGTAAACATGTAAGAATAAATGCACACAGTTGACACAAGTGTTTGCTTAAACTGACTCAACAATAAAGTAGAAGAAAGGCCCTTCGCAGAGGAAAGCATGGATTACTATTTTTGTGCTAGAGCTTTTCATTTTGAAAACATAGAAACAATTTTGTCAACGGTAGTAATAAATCATATGTGTTATGTATAAGACATCCTATAAGTTGCAAGCCTCATGCATAGTATACCAATAGTGCTCGCACCTTGTCCTAATTAGCTTGGATTAACATGGATTATCATTGCATAGCATATGTTTCAACCAAGTGTCACAAAGGGGTACCTCTATGCTGCCTGTACAAAGGTCTAAGGAGAAAGCTCGCATTGGATTTCTCGCTTTTGATTATTCTCAACTTAGACATCCATACCGGGACAACATAGACAACAGATAATGGACTCCTCTTTAATGCATAAGCATTCAACAACAGATAAAATTCTCATAAGAGATTGAGGATTAGTTGTCCAAACTGAAACTTCCACCATGGATCATGGCTTTAGTTAGCGGCCCAATGTTCTTCTCTAACAATATGCATACTCAAACCATTTGATCATGAAAATCGCCCTTACTTCAGACAAGACGAACATGCATAGCAACTCACATGATATTCAACAAAGGTGTAAAAGTTGATGGCGTTCCTAGAAACATGGTTACCGCTCAACAAGCAACTTATTAAGAAATAAGACACATAAGTACATATTCTTCACCACAATAGTTTTTAAGGCTATTTTCCCATGAGCTATATATTGCAAAGGCAAAGGATAGAATTTTTAAAGGTAGCACTCAAGTAATGTACTTTGGAATGGCAGAGAAATACCATGTAGTAGGTAGGTATGGTGGATATAAATGGCATAGTTTTTGGCTCAAGGATTTGGATGCACGAGAAGAATTCCTCTCAATACAAGGCTAGGCTAGCAAGGTTGTTTGAAGCAAACTCAAGTATAAAACGGTGCAGAAAAACTCACATATGAACATATTGTAAGCATTATAAGACTTTACATTGTCTCCTTGTTGTTCAAACACCTTAACCAGAAAATATCTAGACTCTAGAGACCAATCATGCAAACCAAATTTTAACAAGCTCTATGTAGTTCTTCATTAATAGGTACAAAGTACATGATGCAAGAGCTTAAACATGATCTATATGAGCACAACAATTGCCAAGTATCAAATTATTCAAGACATTATACCAATTTACCACATGTAGCATTTTCTGTTTCCAACCATATAATAATTAACGAAGCAGTTTCAACCTTCGCCATGAACATTAAGAATAAAGCTAAGAACACATGTGTTCATATGCAACAGCGGAGCGTGTCTCTCTCCCACACAAGTATGAATTTATTCAGAGAATGAAAATAACAAAACGAAAATAAAAGCACACAGACGCTCCAAGTAAAACACATAAGATGTGACGGAATAAAAATATAGTTTCGCTAGAGGTGACCTGATAAGTTGTTGATGAAGAAGGGGATGCCTTGGGCATCCCCAAGCTTAGATGCTTGAGTTTTCTTGAAATATGCAGGGATGAACCACGGGGGCATCCCCAAGATTAGACTTTTCACTCTTCTTGATCATATTGTATCATCCTCATCTCTTGACCCTTGAAAACTTCCTCCACACCAAACTCAAAACAAACTCATTAGAGGGTTAGTGCATAATCAAAAATTCACATATTCAGAGGTGACATAATCATTCTTAACACTTCCTGACATTGCCCAAAGCTACTGAAAGTTAATGGAATAAAGAAATCCACCCAACATAGCAAAAGAGGCAATGCGAAATAAAAGGCAGAATCTGTCAAAACAGAACAGTCCGTAAAGACGAATTTTTTAGAGGCACTAGACTTGCTCAGATGAAAATGCTCAAATTGAATGAAAGTTGCGTACATATATGAGGATCACGCACGTAAATTGGCAGATTTTTCTGAGTTACCTACAGAGAATCCTGCCCAAATTCGTGACAGCAAGAAATCTGTTTCGCGCGGTAATCCAAATCTAGTATTGACTTTACTATCAAAGACTTTACTTGGCACAACAATGCAATAAAATAAAGATAAGGAGAGGTTGCTACAGTAGTAACAACTTCCAAGACTCAAATATAAAACAAAATTTCAGTAGTAAAATAAAAAACATGGGTTATCTCCCAAGAAGTGCTTTCTTTATAGCCATTAAGATGGGCTCAGCAGTTTTAATGATGCACTCCCAAGAAATAAGAGTTGAAGCAAAAGAGAGCATCAAGAAGCAAGTATGAAACACATTTAAGTCTAACCCACTTCCTATGAAAAGGAATCTTGTACACAAATAAATTCATGTAGAACAAAGTGACAAGCATAGGAAGATAAAACACGAGTAACTTCAAGATTTTCAGCATATAGAGAGGTGTTTTAGTACCATGAAAATTTCTACAACCATATTTTCCTCTCTCATAATAATTTCCAGTAGCATCATGAACAAACTCAACAATATAACTATCACATAAAGCATTCTTATCATGAGTCTCATGCATAAAATAATTACTACTCCCAACATAAGCATAGTCATTCTTATTAATTGTAGTGGGAGCAAATTCAACAAAGTAGCTATCATTATTATTCTCATCATCAAATATAGGAGGCATAGTATAATCATAATAAACTTTATCCTCCATAGTAGGTGGCACCAAAATACCACTATCATTATAATCATCATAAATGGGAGGCAAAGTATCATCAAAGTAAATTTTCTCCTCCATGCTTGGGGGACTAAAAATATCATGCTCATCAAAACCAGCTTCCCCAAGCTTAGAATTCTTCCATAGCATTAGCAACAATGGTGTTCAAAGCATTCATACTAATAACATTGGCATTATCATGCATATAAAGTTCCATAGGTTTTTTAATTTTCTCTTCAAACACCTCATGTCCTAACTCAAGATAAATACTATAAAGATCTCTAATATTTTTGTTGTTTTCCATTATGCCTAACTAGTGAAAATAAAAACAAGAAACAAAAAGATGCAATTGCAGGATCTAAAGGAAATAGCTTCGAGCACTCACACACCGGCAACAATGCTAGGAAATAGCTTAGTAGTCGGAGGATGTGAATACCTTTTACCTTACCTCCCCGGCAACGGCGCCAGAAAATAGCTTGATGTCTACACACGCTTCTATTCCTGTAGACGAGTGTTGGGCCTCCAAGAGCGAGTGGTTTGTAGAACGAGCGAGCAAGTTTCCCTTAAGTGAATCACCCAAGGTTTATCGAACTCGGGGAGGTAGAGGACAAAGATATCCCTCTCAAGCAACCACCGCAATCACGATACAAGAAGTCTCTTGTGTCCCCAACACACCTAATACACTTGTCAGATGTATAGGTGCACTAGTTCGGCGAAGAGATAGTAAAACACAGGTGGTATAGATGGTGATAATATTGCAGGAAGTAAAGATGCAGTAAAACAGTAAACAAACGGTGCCAGAAAATAGCTTGCTGGCGTGGGAGGCAATTCTCTGTGGTGTAAACAAGGCCTAGGGATCATACTTTCACTAGTGGACACTCTCAACATTGATCACATAACTGAATAAACAAATACTACTTTCTCTACACTCTCTTGTTGGATGACAAACACCATTAATTGTGTAGGGCTACAAGAGCACCTCAATGCCGGAGTTAACAAGCTCCACAACATTCTATGTTCGTATTTAAATAACCTTAGAGTGCATGATAGACCATTGCAATTATACCGAGTACTAACATAGCATGCACACTGTCACCGTCAGGCTATGAAAGGGGGAATAGATCGCATCAATACTATCATAGTAATAGTTAACTTCATAATCTACAAGAGATCACAATCATAGCTTATACCAAGTACTACATGATGCACACACTTGTCAACATTACATCATGGAGGAGGAATAAACTACTTTAATAACATCACTAGAGTAGCACATAGATGATATTCAACTAGATCACAAAGCTCATGATCACATAAAGATCACATGGGAGAGAGATGAACCACATAGCTACGGTACAGCCCTTAGCCTCGGGGGAGAACTACTCCCTCCTCATCATAGGAGACAACAGCGGTGATGAAGATGGCGGTGGTGTCGATGGAGATGCCTTCCGGGGGCAATTCCCCGTCCCGGCGGCGTGCCGGAACAGAGACTTCTGTCCCCCGAATCTTGGCTTCGCGATGGCGGCGGCTCTGGAACTTTTCTCGTATCGTGGCTTATTGGTTTAGGGTTTTCGCGACGGAGACCTTAAGTAGGCGGAAGGGCAGCCTCGGAGGGGCCCTGGTGGGGCCACACAATAGGGGGCGCCCCCCCCTTGGGCCGCGCCGCCACCATGTGTGGGGCCCACCTGGCTCCCCTCTGGTCTCTCTCCGGTGTTCTGGAAGCTTCCGGGAAAAATAAGGTTCTGGGCGTTGATTTCGTCCAATTCCGAGAATATTTCCTTACTAGGATTTCTGAAACCAAAAACAGCAGAAAACAGGAACTGGCACTTCGGCATCTCGTCAATAGGTTAGTTCCGGAAAACGCATCAAATCATCATAAAGTGTGAACAAAACATGTAGGTATTGTCATAAACCAAGCATGGAACATAAGAAATTATAGATACGTTTGAGACGTATCATGCCTCATCAGCGATCGTTCATCAGATGAGGTTTGCCAAGCACTTGTCCATGTTGGTGCGGAGGCCGGAAGCTGCATCGAAGTCCTCAACGATCGCAGAGAAGACCTTGAAGTCAAGCACAGTGAGACGTAAGAAAGTCACAACATCGTCCGCATAAATTAAGTTGTGGTGGTTCATTCCAGTTGATGCCAGGGGGTGAGCAATCCCTAGCAAGATGCCTTCTCAATCATCAAATGCAGGATCTCCATGATCAAGATGAAGAGCTGCAGGGATAGTGGGCCCCCTTGCCTCAGTCCACTCCTATTGGTAATCCGTGAGCCCGGAGTGTCGTTAAGCAAGACATGTGTCGAACCTGTGGAGAGCAAGGCGCAAATGCAAGCTAGGATCATTTCTCCAAAGCCAAGCTTCCTCAGGACCTCTATAAGGAAAGCCCACTCCACCGTGTCGAAGGCATTGGTTATGTCTAACTTGAGTAGCACAGCTGGGGTCGAGCTACTATGAAGCTTGCGCGCCATCCCTTGGACCATCATGAAGTTATCATGCAAGCACCTTTTACGCACGAATGCACTTTGTTACACCCCTACCATTTGGGGGAGGATGGGGCGACACGATTTGCCAACACCTTTACCACCAACTTGGTGATGCCATGGATGAGACTGATAGGCCTGGAGTCCCACACCTCCTCAGCCCCGTCCTTCTTGGGAACGAGTGTGATGAGAGCTTCATTGATCGCTCCAAATCCACGACAATCGAGGTGGGACAACGAGTTGAAAGCCTTCATTATGTCATCCTTGACGACATCCCAACAAACCACGAAGAAACTGACGGAGAAACCATCTGGTCCGGAGCATTTGTCCAAGGGCATGTCCCTGATGGCTTGTAATATCCCAGGTTTAGAGGCAATAAAATGAGAGAACACCAAAGTGTGCATTGCATTCATGCATAGAAAATCCGGGGGATTTTCGCGCTTTCAAATAAAACTTACCACGATGGCGAAGTTTCACTTGACTTGCTGGAATTGAAATAGATCATCAAGTCAAGCGCTATAAACTTCACTATGATCTTTGTTAAAACCTTGTTTTGGGTAGAGATGATTTGATCTATGGATTAGATCAAATGGAATTATATTTACAACAACACATTCTTTAAGAATCAAACCCTAACTTATTAACACTTAAAGGTTAGCAACTACCTTTGTGTGTAAATTAATTCACTTCTAAACTTATTACCAAATAAGGTAAACCACAGGGTCTAAAGTGCATAAAAGTCACACATTTTTATTTAAATCATAACTTATTAAGTATATGGAATATCATAAAACTAAATCCATTTACATTACGATTTATAGTTCAAACTATTTGAATCAAACTATCTATGAGTATTTTGAAACTCATATGATCATGCCTTGGTGAAATCAAACACCAACTATCCAAACTTGAGAAATAAACCTCAACATTAACCTTTTCACCAATATTATACTATAAATCCAATCAAATATAATATGAAGACTCATCCACAATAATAAAACCATCCACAAGATATTTAGTAGCAAATGCCACTTGGCTATCCAAAAATAAATCATATGAGAGGATAATGATCTTGCCACATGGGATGAAAATATCTACATGACTTGCATCCCAAGCTTTGCCACCTCATGCTCAAAGGATTGCTATGGATGAGGGCATGACAACCAAGCACCTTACTCATCAAACCAAAACAAGAGTCACCACCTATGTGTCATGATACTAGAGCTTACCCAAGCCTATAAATAGAGCCACACCCTTCATCCATTTGATCCTCAAGTACCATAATACATGGGAACAAACACATAGAGCCACTCCATGTGAATTAGCTAGGATCAAGATGAAGAAGCTAGGAGGTGGAGGCATACCACAAGAAGAAGGTTTATCAGATTTCCTGAAGAACAAGCTACAGAATATTGCAAGGTAGAATCCCTAGGCAAACCATATATTTAGAGGATCATATCATCATCTCTTGAGTAGGACCTTAGGAAACCAATTCCATAATCATCACAACTTGGTATTAATTATAAACCCTAAGAATCTAGGATGAGTGTGATGAGAGAAATATTAAGGAGGGATTAGTGAGGAATGAGTAGATCTTGTCAAATGCATGATTATACCTTGTAGATATAGATGATAAGTTAAACCCATATGATTAATAGATATCATCTACCACATAAAATAATAAGTATATCACTAGTAGTTAACCTCAGACCAATACTCATGACTGGTATAGAGTAGTAATGTTATTGTATTTAAAACCTTGCATTTCAATCCAAGTCCCATTGGGATCATAAGTGAAACCTTGCCATACCTCATGCCTATTTAATACTTCAATTAGTGAAGTATTCCCAAAACCATAAACCTATGGAACCATCTTAATTAGTTCAAGCTAAAGTTTACTAAAACCAGATTAGTGATTATAGAACTTTCTTAACCATCTTCTTAAAACCTTAGGAATAATTCTCCACATAAAATCACGAACCAATTCCATACCCTATTCCATTTGTTAAACCCTAGATATAATTAAATTGTATGTGAGTAATCACTATGAATGGGCACTAGAATAATATAACATATTCACCATGCACATGTTCTAAATTTTCAAATCATTTAAACAGAAATGGTTCCAAAATTATAAAAGAATATCTTAACCATTTCCATTTTAATTAAACCTCACAAAGTGTCACTCTAATCAAAATACAATATTTGTTTAAACAACAAAACCATGCGGTAAGCATGATTATCAAGTTATCTTGATACTCAAATAGTTTAGAACCTGCAAAACAAAATAGAAATCAGATTTGAATTCAAATAACAAAATTCAAAACGAGAAAATAAAAACGAGAAAATAAAAAGAACAAATAGAAAAGGAGAAGGAACTTACCAGGCTTATCTAGCAGGCCACCGCAGCCCACGTCGCCAGCAGCAGCCCAGACTCGGCCCAGCCCACGTAGGAAGCCAGTCCAACCCGCCGTAACGCTTCGCGTTAAAAGAAAGAAGGAGGGCGTCGTCGTCTTCTTCTCCGGAGACGACAGCGCGAGAGGGAGCTTCGGCCACGTCCTCGACGGGGATAAGAACGCCGCCGGACGCCAGAGACCATCTCAGAGCCTCGCCAAATCTTCTCGCGTCCGTCTCATCCACTTCTCATCAAGATTCGCGCTCAGAACAAGCTTCGATCTCGCTGTGCATCCCGGCCATTGCCGCCGGTGAAATGCCGATACAGACCTCGCCGTACTCTATAAATTGGCCCGAGCTTCTCCAGGAAACCCTAATACCTCGCCGCCCACCCATTCCTTCCCAGAACCATTCTATCTCTCGCAATCATCTATTTTCTGTCGCCGGTGTCGAGCAAGAACACGGTGGTCTGAGCCACCTCAGCATCCGCCGCTTGGTCGTGGAGGAGCGCATCGTCGAGGAGAGCATCTGGGAGGAGCCCAACATCAAGGGGAGGTCTCAGCAGCGCAAATTTGAAGATTCCCTTTTGCAGTACCTCGCCGGTAATGGCGAAATTGAGCTCGTCTCCGTCAGCAATCATCGTCGCCGACCACACCATCTTACTCAGGGTGAGTTTGCGCACTGTAGAACCTACTCTCGCTTCCTAGTATCATCCCTAGCTCGAGTTAGCCGTTTGGCCGGAGCAGCGCCGCCGCAGATGTCTTCTCCGGCGATGCTCCGGTGGGTATTTCGGTGAACCACCAACACCATCATGCTCAGTAGGTCATGGGGGTCCAGTAAACATGTAGTAGATCATCCCGTGGAGCCCGAAATCGGCGTCGCCGTCGCTGTTACGACCCGCCGGCGTCAAGCCGCCGGTGGTGTCGACGTGGCGGTGGGACCCGTTAAACTTTTTGACCCGGTCAACTGCCAACGAGGCAGGTGACCTGGCACGAGACCCACCTGTCTCGTCTCTCCGTGTGTAGAGTGAACCGGTAAGTTTAGTTTTAGATTTAATTTAAAAACCAAGTAAATCATCGAAACTTTGCAAAATTGTATAAAATCCATTTCAACTCAGAAAAATATAAATAATATATCAAAATGTTCACAAAAATAAACTCTATTCAAATAAAATATAAAATAAAAATGTGTGTCAAAATAAAAATTCACTTATTCTTAGCTTTATTAATTATGCCTTTTCATTTATTTAAAATACAATTTGAATTCAATAATTAGTGAAGTTCCAAACTTAAATTTTAACTATTCAGTAACTAAGTAAAATGTTAAGATTAATTTTATTTATCATAATTGCATCCACTTAAATATTAGTGGTAATTCATAAACCCTAATTTGCAATTTACCATTTACTATTTTCTTAAATGATAATAAAACAAGAAAATGTTAACAGCTAATATTAATTTGATAGTTCAAATTTGTTTACTCAAACATTTTTAATTACCAAGTTAAGTATTTTAAAACCTAATAATAATTGTTAAACCCTAATTCTGAATTAAACCTAATTAGGAATTACCCTAATTATTAATTCTTGTGGAAGTTAATCAATGGCAAACCATCACTAACTTTAATTCAAAGTAATTAGTAACCACAACTATATTATCAATTATCATTTTAGGAGTTGTATCATAACTTAGAAACCCTAGTTTCAATTTGAGTAAAACCTTGATCTCATTATTTCATGTGATCATCCTAAATTAGTGCAAACCTAAAACCCTAAGGTTTAGCCCATGTGATCATATCCACTTCACCTATACCTATTAAACCCTAGTAAGAAACAAATGAATACATGCTTATGATCCACTAGCATAAAACCAAGTCACATGAGATTATCATTTCATGTTCCTATTCTTAATTAAACCTATATGATTCACTAGTGCCACTTAGGTATAAACCCTAGCTTGTTACCCCATGTTAGCACCATTGATCATCAATCCTATATACCACACCATTAGGATCAACCTCAATCATTAAACCCTAGTAGAACCATAATGATAAACCCTAGTATCAACTTTGTGTAGCAAATCACATCACATATTCCTATCCAACTAAACCTTACTTAGGAAATGATAAACCACTTAGCTTAGAAACTATTAGAAATTATTTGGTAAAGCAAATATGAAGTCATAGTAAACCCTAACTCATAGCAACACCTTGATAACCATCCTTTGATATAATGCTTAGGAGAAACCATAGTAATAAACCTACTAATACTTTCTACATGTAGATCACTTCTACTTAAGCACCAACCAGATCCTATTAGTAAACCCTAATAGCACTCAGCTCCTATGTATAGTAGTTCATATCCTTATTTAACCTGTTCTTCAAAAGTTATTCTTTTGAAGTACAAATGTCAATCAAACCTTAGAAGCCCCAATCCTTCTTTGAAATACTCATTATTTCTTAATCAACATGTTCTTCAAAAGTTATTCTTTTGAAGTATAGTATAAGTACTCATCAACCATGTTCTGTAGAACTTAAAATTGACAACTTGTTCTTTATATATTATTTCACCACTATTCTTTATGTGTATGATTGTTAAGATGTCTTATATCACTTGTATATGATGCTAATATAACCAAACCCTAATAAGAACCTTGTTTGAGAACCATCCTAAAAGTGCAACACAACCCTAAAGAAATCTTTACAACTCATCCATCCTAAATCATCGAGATTAGGTTACGCTCGGGACGATTGCATCTCATACTATGCATTATAGCAATTTTGCCAGTTCTTTAAACATTGTCCTTACCGGACGATGATGGTATTTCAGAATTTGGAGTTATCACGTATCGAAGCTTTTGCCTGCATAATCTTGCGATCAAGAAAGGCAAGTTCATCGCTTGCTCATGTCATTTGATTATTTTTATCAAATTATATGCAAAGTACTATACTTATCACTCATGCATTGAAAAGCAAAGTATTATTTTACAATTATGAATATGACTATGTGGTGGGCAATGGAACCATGGTATGTGTTGATATGGTGGAGGTTCCATTGCATGGGTTATATCACCCTAGGATTAATTACCAATGCCGTCCGAGTGATTCTAGCGCCGTACATATCGCGTTGACCATAAGATCTATAATGGCTGCGGGAAGCCGGTCGTATCTTTTCCCTTCGCACGCCAACGGATTGGTAGAGCGGCGGGGTCTTGGAGGCACCGCTCAGTAGGTTGGGATAGCCTTTTAAATCCCCATCCATTAGTGATGATGGCTCTACGATCTATGAAGGATTGTCCAAAGTACACCATGAGTAAAGCCGTATTATCGGGGAAGTCTACTGGAGGTGTGCGGGTGGACAAAAGGGTGGGTTTGCGGTCGCGGAGAAGGCGGTGTGGGCTTGGATCTTACACCTGGCCTCACACCAAAGGAAGTGTGGACGGGAAAGAATTCGCTCGGTTGGCAACAAGGATAAGGTCTCTTATGGGAAAAGTAACGCACCTCCGCGAGAGGATATCGAATTGTGATTGTCACTCCCTCGTTCGGGAAGGGAGCCGCGAACGCGGCAGAAAGGAACTCCACGAAGTTCCGGTCAACTCGTGAAGACGACGGGCATAGTTTTCAGAATAAAATAAACCTTTTGAAGAAATGTTTATGAAAACTTGCATTGGCCTATGACTTTCCGGTCTATGGCTGTAGCTAGTGCATGATACACATATTTCCTAATATGAACTTGCTGAGTACGCTCGTACTCATTCTATCTCGTTTGAACCCCCTTCTTAGATCAATGCACCGAAGGAGAAACTACCGTGGAACTCGAAGACAAAGGAGTCAACTGCAACAAGATGAAGAATCCAATGAAAGAAGTCAATGGAGTCAACTTCTGCATCAGCTAGAGTGGAAACTTAGACTAGTAATAGAAGGGAATCTTTCCCTAATCCTAGCACCTAAGTAGCTAGATTTCTATAGCAAGCCAAGTAGCTCTTGAACTTTAGTTAGCAATAAGATAGACTACGAGTCGTTCTTCTGGAGCTTTATTTGAAGTTTTACCTCACTGTAAAGTAGGAGGTTGTGTTGATCTTATGTAAACAGATTGTGTATCCTTCTATAGACATACCTTGGACTCGCATATGTTTCGTTGTACCACTGCGAGAGATGTAATATGAGTGGAACGGTGTTTCACTTGTGTTATGTCAACGACTTGTGTACTACACCATGCGGTGGTACGCCGGGTCACCACGAGTCGGTATCGGAGCAAATGCTTTGACCCTAGGATTAAAACCCTTTAAAGGAGACCTATAGGTTTGGTAGTGTCTATAGGAAGTTGTATTAGTTAAACCAACTATTCTTTTGACTTGAGATGGGTATTCACTTGAGAATAATCCTGACACACTTGAGTCAATCTTTCTTATCTATCTTTCTTTAGTAAAGTTAATTAGTTATCTTGCTTCATTCCAAATAATTAGAACACCATTGAAGCTTAAGATAAAGGGTGGTAGTAGACCACAGTTGGTATACAACACATGGTAGTCCAAAGAGAGGATACAACCATAAGGAAGATATCCTATTGGAAGAAGTATACCAACGCAAGTTATGGTTATGTAAGAGTCATTTAAAATACCAAATGACTGATGTTAAATAATGAAGATAAGTAATATGAGGTAGTATGTACCTATGATGAGTCAATCATAGAAGATAAGGAAGAGTGATAGGAGTATTTAAGTCTACTTTTCATGGTAGAGTTGGTAATCATATATGATTCACTTGAGAATCATGATGTGAGGGAGTAGAAAATCATAAGTTAGTTAACGAAAGTACGATAAGGAGTAGGATTTAGGGAATAGTTCGAAAGCTTAGGCCTTAAAATCCTAATAACTGTACCAAGTATGTTAGAACCATAGTCCTTAATTTAAAGAAGGCTTATTTAAAGCATATCACATAGAGAAATCCTAGAGTTATAGGTGGTATATTCTAAACAATCATGTGTTTAGAGTAGACATGTTAGAACTAATTGCATTATAGGAAGTAGTCCTCAATAGCACATATATATGGTATACTATTTTGTTAGAACTTCCAAAGAAAACTAGGTTAACTTCAACTATCCCAGGCCATTTTGTTTCAAGTTTGTCTCATTGCAAATGTGCAATTAAGATAAAGGTTGAGACAAACAGTAGAAACTCACGTATTCATACTAAGTATCACGACCTAAACCTATCTTATGTGGTGTTATATACTACACATCTGAACCTGATGTTTAGGGATGTCTTACCCAACTTTTATATTCAGGCATAGAAGGATGTGTATTATAAACACAAAGCTGGATTTTCTTGGATTTTATTGGATTTTCATTGTTTGACTAGATCCATACATGAAGTTGACTTTGATATGCAAATGCATGTTGCAATATCAAGCTCTTACTTGATGTTATAGATCTAGAGGGTAAAGGTATTTGTGTGAGGAAGTGACGAATTCTGAAGGTTTTTGAAGTCAAGATGAAGGTTCACTAGAAGCAGGAAGTAAAGTTGTGGGAAGCAACCACAACAATCTAAAGGAAGAACCAATCAAAACTCACTTCTATCCTTAATCAAGTAGTACTTCAATATGGAAGTATCATGAAAGTGAGAAAAATATTGAATATGGAGTAGTAGAAGTGGAGCCATATTCATTATGGAAGAAGGGAATGCAAGTGAAGTCCCTTACAATACTATTTTTATAGTATCAACAAGTGGTTTTCTTGCAAAACAAACCCTGGAAGAAGGAAAAATAGACAAGTGAAGTCGTAGCTGGTATAATAAGACCGCAGCTGATATAGGATAACCATGAAGAGAAAGAATGTAAAGTGAGGTATATCCTAACCAAAATTATGTAAGTAGCCACAGCTGGTAGGTAGATATTGCCTAAAACCATAGCATAGTCACAACTGGTATCCAATAAGCCACATCTGGTACTAGGCAGTCTGCAGCTGGTACCAGATAGCCCACAGCCTGAACATTTCTTTACCCTAAAAGAAAAGGGGATTCCGCAGCTAGTATTTCACAGCTGGTATTCCATAGCTAATAAATATTTAGTCGGAGGATTCTCATCGGATACTCACAACTGTGTGGATACACCGCAAAGAATTTTTCATGAGACTTTAGAAAGGTACAAAATATGAACCAGACTTAAACCAACTACCTAACCTTGGAGTTTAATGATTAGAAGAAAGGAAGTTGGAAGATCATTAGTAAACTCCAAGGGGGAGAGGAAGGTTGAATGAGAAGTATTAAGATATAATATTTGGAGTATGATGGACCAGGAAGAAGGTCTGAACTGAGAGGAAGTCCGATCTTATATTTATAAGGTTGTTGGGAAGTACCCATATAATCGTACTCTCAGGAGGTTGTCAGACCAGAAGCCGAGGTTCATACCTCGAGGAAGTAAAGGTTAGACCTTAACTTGAGTGGGTAATTGTAATTACTCGAAACCAAGAGAACTCAAGTAAGTCCAAGATAATGAAGTTGGATGAAGAAGTTATCGGAGGAAAATCAAAGCCTAAAAATATACTATACAAAGGACTTTGACCATACCAAAACTGATAATTATTAGAAAGATTCCTTTCATGGAACCTAAAGAAACCAAAAGGAAGATAACTAGTATAAACTAGAGGCCATGATTGGATGGACTAAATGAGTCTAATCCATTTGTAGGACTAAACCACCAGGTCCATGCCTATTGTAAATACCTTACCAAGTACCATTACTTTCGTTATGGTAGTAAGGGAAAAACATTACCTTACTTTAAACAAATCCTTTAGAATTAGGTTTGAACATCGCAGCTGGTACACCATAGTGCCATATTACATCGCAGCTGGATTACCGCAGCTGGTAGAACCAAGTTTTAAGTACCTAAATAGGAAGATGTCACCACAACCATTAGTAAAGTCCATTAACACAATAAGATGTCCTAATCCAAGAATCTTTGGAGAGTAAGCCTAGAAGCTTAGAGTGTTGGAAGAAATCATAGAATTGAAGAAAGTATCAGTGCCAAACATCAGAAGACTTCCGGAAGGGTCTGGACAAGGGATATATCCAATTATATCTAGTGTGATCACCATGGAGTTGAAGGATGGTGATCTGTTCAAGACATTTCAACATTCCGAAACTTGAGAGCGTTCGAACTTCGGGACGAAGTTCAGTTTAAGGGGAGAGGCTGTAATATCCCAGGTTTAGAGGCAATAAAATGAGAGAACACCAAAGTGTGCATTGCATTCATGCATAGAAAATCCGGGGATTTTCGCGCTTTCAAATAAAACTTACCACAGTAACTGAAGTTTCACTTGACTTGCTGGAACTGAAGTAGATCATCAAGTCAAGCGCTATAAACTTCACTATGATCTTTATTAAAACCTTGTTTTGGGTAGAGATGATTTGATCTATGGATTAGATCAAATGGAATTATATTTACAACAACACATTCCATAAGAATCAAACCCTAACTTATTAACACTTAAAGGTTAGCAACTACCTTTGTGTGTAAATTAATTCACTTCTAAACTTATTACCAAATAAGGTAAACCACAGGGTCTAAAGTGCATAAAAGCCACACATTTTTATTTAAATCATAACTTATTAAGTATATGGAATATCATAAAACTAAATCCATTTACATTACGATTTATAGTTCAAACTATTTGAATCAAATTGACTATGAGTACTTTGAAACTCATGTGATCATGCCTTGGTGAAATCAAACACCAACTATCCAAACTTGAGAAATAAACCTCAACATTAACCTTTTCACCAATATTATACTATAAATCCAATCAAATATAATATGAAGACTCATCCACAATAATAAAACCATCCACAAGATATTTAGTAGCAAATGCCACTTGGCTATCCAAAAATAAATCATATGAGAGGATAATGATCTTGCCACATGGGATGAAAATATCTACATGACTTGCATCCCAAGCTTTGCCACCTCATGCTCAAAGGATTGCTATGGATGAGGGCATGACAACCAAGCACCTTACTCATCAAACCAAAACAAGAGTCACCACCTATGTGTCATGATACTAGAGCTTGCCCAAGCCTATAAATAGAGCCACACCCTTCATCCATTTGATCCTCAAGTACCATCATACATGGGAACAAACACATAGAGCCACTCCATGTGAATTAGCTAGAATCAAGATGAAGAAGCTAGGAGGTGGAGGCATACCACAAGAAGAAGGTTTATCAGATTTCCTGAAGAACAAGCTACAGAATATTGCAAGGTAGAATCCCTAGGCAAACCATATATTTAGAGGATCATATCATCATCTCTTGAGTAGGACCTTAGGAAACCAATTCCATAATCATCACAACTTGGTATTAATTATAAACCCTAAGAATCTAGGATGAGTGTGATGAGAGAAATATTAAGGAGGGATTAGTGAGGAATGAGTAGATCTTGTCAAATGCATGATTATACCTTGTAGATATAGATGATAAGTTAAACCCATATGATTCATAGATATCATCTACCACATAAAATAATAAGTATATCACTAGTAGTTAACCCCAGACCAATACTCATGACTGGTATAGAGTAGTAATGTTATTGTATTTAAAACCTTGCATTTCAATCCAAGTCCCATTGGGATCATAAGTGAAACCTTGCCATACCTCATGCCTATTTAATACTTCAATTAGTGAAGTATTCCCAAAAACCATAAACCTATGGAACCATCTTAATTAGTTCAAGCTAAAGTTTACTAAAACCAGATTAGTGATTATAGAACTTTCTTAACCATCTTCTTAAAACCTTAGGAATAATTCTCCACATAAAATCACGAACCAATTCCATACCCTATTCCATTTGTTAAACCCTAGATATAATTAAATTGTATGTGAGTAATCACTATGAATGGGCACTAGAATAATATAACATATTCACCATGCACATGTTCTAAATTTTCAAATCATTTAAACAGAAATGGTTCCAAAATTATAAAAGAATATCTTAACCATTTCCATTTTAATTAAACCTCACAAAGTGTCACTCTAATCAAAATACAATATTTGTTTAAACAACAAAACCATGCAGTAAGCATGATTATCAAGTTATCTTGATACTCAAATAGTTTAGAACCTGCAAAACAAAATAGAAATCAGATTTGAATTCAAATAACAAAATTCAAAACAGAAAATAAAAACAGAAAATAAAAAGAACAAATAGAAAAGGAGAAGGAACTTACCAGGCTTATCTAGCAGGCCACCGCAGCCCACGTCGCCAGCAGCAGCCCAGACTCGGCCCAGCCCACGTAGGAAGCCAGTCCAACCCGCCGTAACGCTTCGCGTTAAAAGAAAGAAGGAGGGCGTCGTCGTCTTCTTCTCCGGAGACGACAGCGCAGAGGGGAGCTTCGGCCACGTCCTCGACGGGGATAAGAACGCCGCCGGACGCCAGAGACCATCTCAGAGCCTCGCCAAATCTTCTCGCGTCCGTCTCATCCACTTCTCATCAAGATTCGCGCTCAGAACAAGCTTCGATCTCGCTGTGCATCCCGGCCATTGCCGCCGGTGAAATGCCGATACAGACCTCGCCGTACTCTATAAATTGGCCCAGAGCTTCTCCAGGAAACCCTAATACCTCGCCGCCCACCCATTCCTTCCCGGAACCATTCTATCTCTCGCAATCATCTATTTTACGTCGCCGGTGTCGAGCAAGAACACGGTGGTCCGAGCCACCTCGGCATCCGCCGCTTGGTCGTGGAGGAGCGCATCGTCGAGGAGAGCATCCGGGAGGAGCCCAACATCAAGGGGAGGTCTCGGCGAGCGCAAATTTGAAGATTCCCTTTTGCGGTACCTCGCCGGTAATGGCGAAATTGAGCTCGTCTCCGTCGGCAATCATCGTCGCCGACCACACCATCTTACTCGGGGTGAGTTTGCGCACTCAGTAGAACCTACTCTCGCTTCCTAGTATCATCCCTAGCTCGAGTTAGCCGTTTGGCCGGAGCAGCGCCGCCGCGGATGTCTTCTCCGGCGATGCTCCGGTGGGTATTTCGGTGAACCACCAACACCATCATGCTCAGTAGGTCATGGGGGTCCAGAAACATGTAGTAGATCATCCCAGGGAGCCCGAAATCGGCGTCGCCGTCGCGTTCTGACCCGCCGGCGTCAAGCCGCCGGTGGTGTCGACGTGGCAGTGGGACCCGTTAAACTTTTTGACCCAGTCAACTGCCAACGAGGCAGGTGACCTGGCACGAGCCCCACCTGTCTGTCTCTCCGTGTGTAGAGTGAACCGGTAAGTTTAGTTTTGGATTTTATTTCAAATTCCAGTAAATCACTGAAACTTTGCAAAATTGTATAAAATCCATTTCAACTCAGAAAAATATAAATAATATATCAAAATGTTCACAAAAATAAACTCTATTCAAATAAAATATAAAATAAAAATGTGTGTCAAAATAAAAATTCACTTATTCTTAGCTTTATTAATTATGCCTTTTCATTTATTTAAAATACAATTTGAATTCAATAATTAGTGAAGTTCCAAACTTAAATTTTAACTATTCAGTAACTAAGTAAAATGTTAAGATTAATTTTATTTATCATAATTGCATCCACTTAAATATTAGTGGTAATTCATAAACCCTAATTTGCAATTTACCATTTACTATTTTCTTAAATGATAATAAAACAAGAAAATGTTAACAGCTAATATTAATTTGATAGTTCAAATTTGTTTACTCAAACATTTTTAATTACCAAGTTAAGTATTTTAAAACCTAATAATAATTGTTAAACCCTAATTCTGAATTAAACCTAATTAGGAATTACCCTAATTATTAATTCTTGTGGAAGTTAATCAATGGCAAACCATCACTAACTTTAATTCAAAGTAATTAGTAACCACAACTATATTATCAATTATCATTTTAGGAGTTGTATCATAACTTAGAAACCCTAGTTTCAATTTGAGTAAAACCTTGATCTCATTATTTCATGTGATCATCCTAAATTAGTGCAAACCTAAAACCCTAAGGTTTAGCCCATGTGATCATATCCACTTCACCTATACCTATTAAACCCTAGTAAGAAACAAATGAATACATGCTTATGATCCACTAGCATAAAACCAAGTCACATGAGATTATCATTTCATGTTCCTATTCTTAATTAAAACCTATATGATTCACTAGTGCCACTTAGGTATAAACCCTAGCTTGTTACCCCATGTTAGCACCATTGATCATCAATCCTATATACCACACCATTAGGATCAACCTCAATCATTAAACCCTAGTAGAACCATAATGATAAACCCTGGTATCAACTTTGTGTAGCAAATCACATCACATATTCCTATCCAACTAAACCTTACTTAGGAAATGATAAACCACTTAGCTTAGAAACTATTAGAAATTATTTGGTAAAGCAAATATGAAGTCATAGTAAACCCTAACTCATAGCAACACCTTGATAACCATCCTTTGATATAATGCTTAGGAGAAACCATAGTAATAAACCTACTAATACTTTCTACATGTAGATCACTTCTACTTAAGCACCAACCAGTCCTATTAGTAAACCCTAATAGCACTTAGCTCCTATGTATAGTAGTTCATATTCTTATTTAACCTTGTTCTTCAAAAGTTATTCTTTTGAAGTACAAATGCCAATCAAACCTTAGAAGCCCTAATCCTTCTTTGAAATACTCATTATTTCTTAAACAACATGTTCTTCAAAAGTTATTCTTTTGAAGTATAGTATAAGTACTCATCAACCATGTTCTGCAGAACCTAAAATGGACAACTGTTCTTTATATATTATTTCACCACTATTCTTTATGTGTATGATTGTTAAGATGTCTTATATCACTTGTATATGATGCTAATATAACCAAACCCTAATAAGAACCTTGTTTGAGAACCATCCTAAAAGTGCAACACACCCTAAAGAAATCTTTACAACTCATCCATCCTAAATCATCGAGATTAGGTTACGCTCGGGACGATTGCATCTCATACTATGCATTATAGCATTTTTGCCAGTTCTTTAAACATTGTCCTTACCGGACGATGATGGTATTTCAGAATTTGGAGTTATCACGTATCGAAGCTTTTGCCTGCATAATCTTGCGATCAAGAAAGGCAAGTTCATCGCTTGCTCATGTCATTTGATTATTTTTATCAAATTATATGCAAAGTACTATACTTATCACTCATGCATTGAAAAGCAAAGTATTATTTTACAATTATGAATATGACTATGTGGTGGGCAATGGAACCATGGTATGTGTTGATATGGTGGAGGTTCCATTGCATGGGTTATATCACCCTAGGATTAATTACCAATGCCGTTCAGTGATTCTAGCGCCGTACATATCGCGTTGACCATAAGATCTATAATGGCTGC
>NC_061508.1:310060166-310074864 GCF_022539505.1 Lolium rigidum | reverse complement strand
TATCTCTCTCCACCTCAAGAAGCAAACACTTGTGTGAACTGTGCATTGATTCCTACATACTTGCATATTGTACTTGTTATATTACTCTATGTTGACAATTATCCATGAGATATACATGTTACAAGTTGAAAGCAACCGCTGAAACTTAATCTTCCTTTATGTTGCTTCAATACCTTTACTTTGATTTATTGCTTTATGAGTTAACTCTTATGCAAGACTTATTGATGCTTGTCTTGAAGTACTATTCATGAAAAGTCTTTGCTTTATGATTCACTTGTTTACTCATGTCATTACCATTATTTTGATCGCTGCATTCATTACATATGTTTACAAATAGTATGATCAAGGTTATGATGGCATGTCACTTCGTAAATTATCTTTGTTATCGTTTTACCCGCTCGGGACGAGCAGAACTAAGCTTGGGGATGCTGATACGTCTCCGACGTATCGATAATTTCTTATGTTCCATGCCACATTATTGATGATATCTACATGTTTTATGCACACTTTTTGTCATATTCGTGCATTTTCTGGAACTAACCTATTAACAAGATGCCGAAGAGCCAGTTGCCGTTTTCTGCTGTTTTTGGTTTCGTAAATCCTAGTAACGAAATATTCTCGGAATTGGACGAAATCAACGCCTGTGGTCCTATTTTGCCACGAAGCTTCCAAAAGACCGAAGAGGAGTCGAAGTGGGGCCACGAGGCGCCGCCACCATAGGGCGGCGCGGCCCAGGCCCTGGCCGCGCCGACCTATGGTGTGGGGCCCTCGTGTGGCCCCCCACGTTGCCCTTCCGCCTACTTAAAGCCTCCGTCGCGAAAACCCCAATGCGAAAAACCATGATACGGAAAACCTTACTGAGACGCCGCCGCCGCCAATCCCATCTCGGGGGATTCTGGAGATCTCCTCCGGCACCCTGCCGGAGAGGGGATTCATCTCCCGGAGGACTCTACACCGCCATGGTCGCCTCCGGAGTGATGAGTGAGTAGTTCACCCCTGGACTATGGGTCCATAGCAGTAGCTAGATGGTTGTCTTCTCCTCATTGTGCTTCATTGTTGGATCTTGTGAGCTGCCTAACATGATCAAGATCATCTATCTCGTAATACTCTATGTTGTGTTTGTCGGGATCCGATGGATAGAGAATACCATGTTATGTTAATTATCAAGTTATTGCATATGTGTTGTTTATGATCTTGCATGCTCTCCGTTATTAGTAGAGGCTCGGCCAAGTTGATGCTAGTAACTCCAAGAGGGAGTATTTATGCTCGATAGTGGGTTCATGCTCGCATTGACACCGGGACGATGACGAGAAAGTTCTAAGGTTGTGCTGTGTCTGTTGCCACTAGGGATAAAACATTGATGCTATGTCCGAGGATGTAGTTATTGATTACATTACGCACCATACTTAATGCAATTGTCTCGTTGCTTTGCAACTTAATACTCGGAGGGGGTTCGGACGATAACCTGAAGGTGGACTTTTTAGGCATAGATGCAGTTGGATGGCGGTCTATGTACTTTGTCGTAATGCCCAATTAAATCTCACTGTACTTATCATGACATGTATGTGCATTGTTATGCCCTCTCTATTTGTCAATTGCCCGACGGTAATTTGTTCACCCAACATGCTTTTATCTTATGGGAGAGACACCTCTAGTGAACTCGTGGACCCCGGTCCATTCTTTTAATACTGAAATACAAATCTGCTGCAATACTTGTTTTACTCGTTTTCTCTGCAAACAATCATCTTCCACACAATTCGGTTAATCCTTTGTTACAGCAAGTCGGTGAGATTGACAACCTCACTCGTTTCATTGGGGCAAAGTACTTTGGTTGTGTTGTGCAGGTTCCACGTTGGCGCCGGAATCTCTGGTGTTGCGCCGCACTACATCCCGCCGCCATCAACCTTCTACGTGCTTCTTGGCTCCTCCTGGTTCGATAAACCTTGGTTTCTTTCTGAGGGAAAACTTGCTGCTGTGCGCATCATACCTTCCTCTTGGGGTTGCCCAACGAACGTGTGAAATACACGCCATCACCCTCTAATGAGTTTGTTTTGAGTTTGGTGTGGAGGAAGTTTTCAAGGATCAAGAGAGGAGGATGATACAATGTGATCAAGAAGAGTGAAAAGTCTAAGCTTGGGGATGCCCTCGTGGTTCATCCCTGCATATTTCAAGAAGACTCAAGCATCTAAGCTTGGGGATGCCCAAGGCATCCCCTTCTTCATCGACAACTTATCAGGCCACCTCTAGTGAAACTATATTTTTATTCTGTCACATCTTATGTGCTTTACTTGGAGCGTCTGTGTGTTTTTATTTTCGTTTTGTTATTTTCATTCTCTGAATAAATACATGCTTGTGTGGGAGAGAGACACGCTCCGCTGTTTTGTATGAACACATGTGTTCTTAGCTATACTTTTAATGTTCATGGCGAAGGTTGAAACTGCTTCGTTCATTATTATTTGGTTGGAAACAGAAAATGCTTCATGTGGTAATTGGTATAATGTCTTGAATAATTTGATACTTGGCAATTTTTGTGCTCATATAGATCATGTTTAAGCTCTTGCATCATGTACTTTGCACCTATTAATGAAGAACTACATAGAGCTTGTTAAAATTTGGTTTGCATGATTGGTTTCTCTAGAGTCTAGATATTTTCTCGGTTAAGGTGTTTGAACAATAAGGAGACGATGTAAAGTCTTATAATACTTACAATATGTTCATATGTGAGCTTTGCTTGCACCGTTTTATACTTGAGTTTGCTTCAAACAACCTTGCTAGCCTAGCCTTGTATTGAGAGGAATTCTTCTCATGCATCCAAATCCTTGAGCCAAAAACTATGCCATTTGTGTCCACCATACCTACCTACTACATGGTATTTCTCTGCCATTCCAAAGTACATTACTTGAGTGATACCTTTAAAATTTCATTCTTTGTCTTTGCAATATATAGCTCATGGGAAAATAGCCTTAAAAACTATTGTGGTGAAGAATATGTACTTATGTGTCTTATTTCTTAATAAGTTGCTTGTTGAGCGGTAACCATGTTTCTGGGGACGCCATCAACTTTTACACCTTTGTTGAATATCATGTGAGTTGCTATGCATGTTCGTCTTGTATGAAGTAAGAGAGATTTTCATGATCAAATGGTTTGAGTATGCATATTGTTAGAGAAGAACATTGGGCCGCTAACTAAAGCCATGATTCATGGTGGAAGTTTCAGTTTGGACAATTAATCCTCAATCTCTTATGAGTATATTATCTGTTGTTGAATGCTTATGCATTAAAGAGGAGTCCATTATCTGTTGTCTATGTTGTCCCGGTATGGATGTCTAAGTTGAGAATAATCAAAAGCGAGAAATCCAATGCGAGCTTTCTCCTTAGACCTTTGTACAGGCGGCATAGAGGTACCCCTTTGTGACACTTGGTTGAAACATATGCTATGCAATGATAATCCATGTTAATCCAAGCTAATTAGGACAAGGTGCGAGCACTATTGGTATACTATGCATGAGGCTTGCAACTTATAGGATATCTTATACATAACATATATGATTTATTACTACCGTTGACAAAATTGTTTCTTGTTTTCAAAATGAAAAGCTCTAGCACAAAAATAGTAATCCATGCTTCCCTCTGCGAAGGGCCAATCTTTTACTTTATTGTTGAGTCAGTCTACCTACTTCTTCTATCTTAGAAGCAAACACTTGTGTCAACTGTGTGCATTGATTCTTACATGTTTACCTATTGCACTTGTTATATTGCTTTATGTTGACAACTATCCATGAGATATACATGTTACAAGCTGAAAGCAATTGCTGAAACTTAATCATCCTTTGTGTTGCTTCAAAAGCTTTCTACTTTGAATTTATTGCTTTATGAGTTAACTCTTATGCAAGTCTCATTGATGCTTGTCTTGAAAGTACTATTCATGAAAAATCTTTGCTATATGATTCAGTTGTTTATTCATTGTCTTCACCATTGCTTTGAATCGCTGCATTCATCTCATAAGCTTTACAATAGTATTGATCAAGATTATGATAGCATGTCACTTCAGAAATTATCCTTGTTATCGTTTACCTACTCGAGGGCGAGTAGGAACTAAGCTTGGGGATGCTTGATACGTCTCAAATGTATCTATAATTTCTTATGTTCCATGCTACTTTTATGATGATACTCACATGTTTTATACACATTATATGTCATATTTATGCATTTTCCGGAACTAACCTATTGACAAGATGCCGAAGTGCTAGTTCCTGTTTTCTGCTGTTTTTGGTTTCAGAAATCCTAGTAAGGAAATATTCTCGGAATTGGACGAAATCAACGCCCAGCATCTTATAATTCCACGAAGCTTCCAGAACATCCGAGAGGGACCAGAGGAGAGCCACAGGGGGCCCACACAGGGTGGTGGCGCGGCCCACGGGGGGCGCCCCCCTATTGTGTGGGGCCACCGCAGCCCCTCCGACTCCGCCTCTTCGCCTATTTAAAGGTCCCTGACCTAAATCTTCGATACGGAAAAGCCACGGTACGAGAAACCTTCCAGAGCCGCCGCCATCGCGAAGCCAAGATCTGGGGGACAGGAGTCTCTATTCCGGCACGCCATCGGGACGGGAAAGTGCCCCCGGAAGGCATCTCCATCGACACCACCGCCATCTTCATCAACGCTGCTGTCTCCCATGAGGAGGGAGTAGTTCTCCATCGAGGCTAAGGGCTGTACCTGTAGCTATGTGGTTAATCTCTCTCCTATGTACTTCAATACAATGATCTCATGAGCTGCCTTACATGATTGAGATCCATATGATGAGCTTGTAATCTAGATGTCATTATGCTATTCAAGTGGATTTTACTTATGTGATCTCCGGGAGACTCCTTGTCCCACGTGTGTAAAGGTGACAGTGTGTGCACCGTGTGGGTCTCTTAGGCTATATTTCACAGAATACTTGTTCACTGAGTTATGATTTGAGTTGGATGTCTCTATGAAATTGTGGTGTCTTAGTACCTCCTATGAATGCTCACAGTGACAGCGTGGGGTGTTTATTAGTACTTGGGAATACATCTTTAAGGTTTGCCTACATGATGAATTAGTGTTCGTTATCTTGCCAGAGAGTAATTCATAATAGCATAGTGAAGTGCTTATATTTATATTCCTTTATGATTGCAATGTTGAGAGTGTCCACTAGTGAAAGTATGATCCCTAGTCCTTGTTTCCAAATACTGCAATCATCGCTTATTTACTGTTTTACTACATCTTTACTTCCTGTAATATTACTACCATCAACTGCACGCCAGCAAGCTATTTTCTGGCACCGTTAATACTGCTCATATTCATTCATACCACTTGTATTTCACTATCTCTTTTCCGACTAGTGCACCTATACATCTGACAAGTGTATTAGGTGTGTTGGGGACACAAGAGACTTCTTGTATCGTGATTGCAGGGTTGCTTGAGAGGGATATCTTTGTCCTCTACCTCCCTGAGTTCGATAAACCTTGGGTGATTCACTTAAGGGAAACTTGCTGCTGTTCTACAAACCTCTGCTCTTGGAGGCCCAACACTGTCTACATGAATAGAAGCGTGCATAGACATCAGTGTCCACTAGTGAAAGTATGATCCCTAGGCCTTGTTTCCAAGCATCGAAACTCCGTTTATTTACTGTTCCACTGCATGTTTACTCGCTGCCATCTTTATTTCAGATTGCTATTACCACTCATATTCATCCATATCACTTGCATCTCACTATCTCTTCGCCGAACTAGTGCACCTATACATCTGACAAGTGTATTGGGTGTGTTGGGGACACAAGAGACTTCTTGTATCGTAATTACAGGGTTGCTTCAGAGAGATATCTTTGTCCTCTACCTCCCTGAGTTCGATAAACCTTGGGTGATTCACTTAAGGGAAACTTGTTGCTGTTCTACAAACCTCTGCTCTTGGAGGCCCAACACTGTCTACAGGAATAGAAGCGTGCGTAGACATCAAGCTATTTTCTGGCGCCGTTGCCGGGGAGGTAAGGTAAAATGTATTCACATCCTCCGACTACTAAGCTATTTCCTAGCATTGTTGCCGGTGTGTGAGTGCTCGAAGCTATTTCCTTTAGATCCTGCAATTGCATATTTTTGTTTCTTGTTCACTAGTTAGGCATAATGGAAAATAACAATGAGCTTTTTATTCTATTTCCTGAGTTAAGACATGGATTGTTTGATGCGAAAATTAAAAAACCTATGGAACCTAATTTGCATGCTAGTAGCAATGATATTAGTATGAAAGCTTCGAACACCATTGTTGCTAATGCTATGGAAAATTCTAAGCTTGGGGAAGCTGGTTTTGATGAGCATGATATTTTTAGTCCCCCAAGTTATGAGGAGAAAATTTTCTTTGATGATACTTTACCTCCTATTTATGATGATTATAATGATAGTGGTATTTTGGTGCCACCTACTATGGAGGATAAAGCTTACTATGATTATACTATGCCTCCTATATTTGATGATGAGAATAATAATGATAGCTACTTTGTTGAATTTGCTCCCACTACAATTAATAAGAATGACTATGCTTATGTTGGGAGTAGTAATTATTTTATGCATGAGACTCATGATAAGAATTCTTTATGTGATAGTTATATTGTTGAGTTTGCTCATGATGCCACTGGAAATTATTATGAGAGAGGGAAATATGGTTATATGCATCTTAATAATATTAAGTTTCCCCTCTTTATGTTGAGAATCTTGAAGTTACTTGTGTTTTATCTTCCTATGCTTGTCACTTTGTTCTACATGAATTTATTTGTGTACAAGACTCCTTTTCATAGGAAGTGGGTTAGACTTAAATGTATTTTGAATTTGCGTTTTGATGCTCTCTTGTGCTTCAACTCTTATTTCTTGCGAGTGCATCATTAAAACTGTTGAGCCCATCTTAATGGCTATAAAGAAAGCACTTCTTGGGAGATAACCCATGTCTTTATTTTGCTACTGTTTTGTTGTGTCTTGGAAGTTGTTACTACTGTAGCAACCTCTCCTTATATTTATTTTATTGCATTGTTGTGCCAAGTAAAGTCTTTGATAGTAAGGTTAATACTAGATTTGGATTACTGCGCAGAAACAGATTTCTTGCTGTCACGAAATTTAGCAGCCCCTTCTGTAGGTAACTCAGAAAAATCTGCCAATTTACGTGCGTGATCATCAGATATGTACGCAACTTTCATTCAATTTGAGCTTTTTCATCTGAGAAAGTTAAGTGCCCCAGAAAAATTTGTCTTTACGGACTGTTCAGTTTTGACAGATTCTGCCTTTTATTTCGCATTGCCTGTTTTGCTATGTTGAATGGATTTCTTTGTTCCATTAACTTCCAGTAGCTTTGGGAAATGTCCAGAAGTGTTAAGAATGATTGTGTCACCTCTGAATATGTGAATTTTCGATTATGCACTAACCCTCTAATGAGTTTGTTTTGAGTTTGGTGTGGAGGAAGTTTTCAAGGGTCAAGAGAGGAAGATGATACAATATGATCAAGAAGAGTGAAAAGTCTAAGCTTGGGGATGCCCCCGTGGTTCATCCCTGCATATTTCAAGAAGACTCAAGCATCTAAGCTTGGGGATGCCCAAGGCATCCCCTTCTTCATCGACAACTTATCGGGTCACCTCTAGTGATACTATATTTTTATTCCGTCACATCTTATGTGCTTTACTTGGAGCGTCTCGTTTGTTTTTGTTTTTGTTTTTGTTTGAATAAAATCGGATCCTAGCATTCTTTGTTTGGGAGAGAGACATGCTCCGCTGTTTCGTATGAACACATATGTTCTTAGCTTTACTTTTAATGTTCATGGCGAAGGTTGAAACCGCTTCTTTCATTGTTATATGGTTGGAAACAGAAAATGCTTCATGTGGTAATTGGTATAATGTCTTGAATAATTTGATACTTGGGAATTGTTGTGCTCATATAGATCATGTTTAAGCTCTTGCATCATATACTTTGTACCTATTAATGAAGAACTACATAGAGCTTGTTAAAATTTGGTTTGCATGATTGGTCTCTAGAGTCTAGATATTTTCTGGTTAAGGTGTTTGAACAACAAGGAGACGATGTAAAGTCTTATAATACTTACAATATGTTCATATGTGAGCTTTGCTGCACCATTTTATACTTGAGTTTGCTTCAAACAACCTTGCTAGCCTAGCCTTGTATTGAGAGGGAATTCTTCTCGTGCATCCAAATCCTTGAGCCAAAAACTATGCCATTTGTGTCCACCATACCTACCTACTACATGGTATTTCTCCGCCATTCCAAAGTAAATTACTTGAGTGCTACCTTTAAAAATTCTATTCTTTGTCTTTGCAATATATAGCTCATGGGAAAATAGCCTTAAAAACTATTGCGGTGAAGAATATGTAGCTATGTATCTTATTTCTTATAAGTTGCTTGTTGAGCGGTAACCATGTTTCTGGGGACGCCACCAACTATTACACCTTTGTTGAATATCATGTGAGTTTCTATGCATGTTCATCTTGTCTGAAGTAAGGGTGATTTATCATGATCAAATGGTTTGAGTATGCATACTGTTAGAGAAGAACATTGGGCCGCTAACTAAAGCCATGATCCATAGTGGAAGTTTCAGTTTGGACAACAATCCTCAATCTCTTATGAGAATATTATCTGTTGTTGAATGCTTATGCATTAAAGAGGAGTCCATTATCTATTGTCTATGTTGTCCCGGTATGGATGTCTAAGTTGAGAATAGTCAAAAGCGAGAAATCCAATGCGAGCTTTCTCCTTAGACCTTTGTACGAAGCGGCATAGAGGTACCCCTTTGTGACACTTGGTTGAAACATATGTTATGCAATGATAATCCATGTTAATCCAAGCTAATTAGGACAAGGTGCGAGCACTATTGGTATACTATGCATGAGGCTTGCAACTTATAAGATGTCTTATACATAACACATATGATTTATTACTACCGTTGACAAAATTGTTTCTATGTTTTCAAAATGAAAAGCTCTAGCACAAAAATAGTAATCCATGCTTCCCTCTGCGAAGGGCCTATCTTTTACTTTATTGTTGAGTCAGTTTATCTACTTCTTTCTATCTTAGAAGCAAACACTTGTGTGAACAGTGTGCATTGATTCTTACATGTTCACCTATTGCACTTGTTATATTACTTTGTGCTGACAATTATCCATGAGATAAACATGTTGAAGTTGAAAGCAACCGCTGAAACTTATATCTTCCTTTGTGTTGCTTCAAAGCTTTCTACTAAGAATTTATTGCTTTATGAGTTGACTCCTATGCAAGTCTTATTGATGCTTGTCTTGAAAGTATTATTCATGAAAAGTCTTTGCTATATGATTCATTTGTTTACTCATTATCTTCACCATTGCTTCGAATCGCTGCATTCATCTCATATGCTTTACAATAGTATTGATCAAGATTATAATAGCATGTCACTTCAGAAATTATCCTTGTTATCATTTACCTACTCGAGGGCGAGTAGGAACTAAGCTTGGGGATGTTGATACGTCTCCAACGTATCTATAATTTCTTATGTTCCATGCTTGTTTTATGACAATACCTACATGTTTTGTTCACATTTTATGATGATTTTATGCGTTTTCCGGAACTAACCTATTGACGAGATGCCAAAGTGCCGGTTCTCGTTTTCTGCTGTTTTTGGTTTCAGAAATCCTAGTAAGGAAATATTCTCGGAATTGGACGAAATCAAGGCCCACGATCTTATATTTCCACGAAGCTTCCAGAACACCGGAGAGGCACCAGGGGGGAGGCCCGGGGCCTCCACACATGGTGGCGGCGCGGCCAGAGGGGGGGCCCCCCTGGTGTGTGGCTCCCCCGTGGCCCTTCCGACTCCGACTCTTCGCCTATATAAGCCTCCCAGACCTAAATCTTCGAGACCGATAAGCCACGATACGAGAAAAGTTCCAGAGCCGCCGCCATCGCGAAGCCAAGATTCGGGGGGACAGAGTCTCTGTTCCGGCACGCCGCCGGGACGGGGAATTGCCCCCGGAAGGCATCTCCATCGACACCACCGCCATCTTCATCGCCGCTGCTGTCTCCTATGATGAGGAGGGAGTAGTTCTCCCCCTAGGCTAAGGGCTGTACCGTAGCTATGTGGTTCATCTCTCTCTCCCATGTGATCTTTATGTGATCATGAGCTTTGTGATCTAGTTGAATATCATCTATGTGCTACTCTAGTGATGTTATTAAAGTATTCTATTCCTCCTTCATGATGTAATGGTGACAAGTGTGTGCATCATGTAGTACTTGGCATAGGTTATGATTGTAATCTCTTGTAGATTATGGAGTTAACTATTACTATGATAGTATTGATGCGATCTATTCCCCCTTTCATAGCTCTGACGGTGACAAGTGTGCATGCTATGTTAGTACTCGGTATAATTGCAATGGTCTATCATGCACTCTAAGGTTACTTAAATATGAACACCGAATGTTGTGGAGCTTGTTAACTCCGGCTTGAGGGAGCTCTTGTAGCCCTACACAATGAATGGTGTTTGTCATCCAACAAGAGAGTGTAGAGAAAGTAGTATTTGTTTATTCAGTTATGTGATCAATGTTGAGAGTGTCCACTAGTGAAAGTATGATCCCTAGGCCTTGTTTCCAAGCATCGAAACTCCATTTATTTACTGTTCCACTGCATGTTTACTCGCTGCCATCTTTATTTCAGATTGCTATTACCACTCATATTCATCCATATCACTTGCATCTCACTATCTCTTCGCCGAACTAGTGCACCTATACATCTGACAAGTGTATTGGGTGTGTTGGGGACACAAGAGACTTCTTGTATCGTAATTGCAGGGTTGCTTGAGAGGGATATCTTTGTCCTGTACCTCCCTGAGTTCGATAAACCTTGGGTGATTCACTTAAGGGAAACTTGCTGCTGTTCTACAAACCTCTGCTCTTGGAGGCCCAACACTGTCTACAGGAATAGATGTGTGCGTAGACATCAATGGAGAAGCCTAGTGCTCCGGTGATGGCGAGGTATATGATCACTAGAGCCATTAATGGAATTCTATATGTACATGTATATAAATTAATTAATTTTTTATTCTCTTAGGCCTCCCAAGATAAGTTGGATAAACGAGGCCCGACAAAGAAGTTGGGCAAAAATGACCACTACACAATTACACGTATATCACCTAAAGGCCAACCGGTGGAACCCGCAAATGCCGCAATGACATTTAAAAATCAGTGCGGAATTATGGTTAGGGATCGCATCCCGATCACTGTTAGAGAATGGAACAAGAGCAAGAACACTACTAGGAAAAGGGCATTCAGTGGCGCACCACATTTACCCATCAGTGGCGCACTGGTGGTGCGCCACTGATATCATGCCACTGCTAACTCATAGTAGTGGCGCAGTAGCGGTGTGCCACTACTACCCTGAGTACCAGTGGCGCACTGAGTCGTGCGCCATTGAAATGTCCAGCGGTACGCCACTATTGCTCCAACGGGGTGCGCCACTGTTGGTCAGCTGCAGTGCACCACTACTGTCTACTACCCTTGGTGCGCCACTACTGCCAGTCGTGGTGCGCCACTGTTCCAGCGAGGTGGTGCGCCATTGCTGCATGTCGACGTGCGCCACTGCTGTCTCCAGGACGTGCGCCATTGCTGATATGTGTTGTGCGCCACTGCTAGATTCGGAGGGGATCACATGGTAGTGCGCCACTGGGTCCAGACCAGTGTGCCACTGCTATTTAGTGGTTGTGCGCCACTGATGGCCCACTGGTGCGCCACTGCTAGTATTTCGTTTTTTTTGTATTTCTGGCAGGTATTTATACAGGTTGTATAGCACAGTATAATTGCACAATACATGATATATAACGCATATAAACAACAGCACAGTATATCAATACATAGTTATTCACATTAGCCTCCATGATTCACAAGATTTCAAATATTAGACAAGTTACGGGGTTACAAAGTCACAAATGAGCTAGTGGTTACAAGGTCGATCATCTAAACTACCATCACATACAAGAGAGCTAGAGTCACTAGTAGCACCATCCCGATGAAAGTGGTCTTCATCCGATTCCTCCTCCGCTCCCTCCTCTCTCCCGCGAGATAGCTTGCGTATCTGTCTTCGGCCTCCGCTCTAGTGGTGTACCCTTTGTATCTGTTAACGCTAAAATGGTGAACATGTCTCCGACACTCCTCCCAGTCGTTGTAGACTCCGGGAACCTTGCCCTTGTACACGACATACCACGTCATCTCTGCATATATGCACAAGCCAATGAAACATTAGTGCACACTCATAGATCATTGTAACAAATAAGAGCAAACTCAAATGCGATCCAAGTAGTATGAACTAAATGGCATGCCTCATACATTGTTGGCCGGAACAAATATTAACATTCCGGGACGGAGTAAGTGAGACCAAGTAAGATGCACAATAGATTGATATTTGTGTCATCGCACCAAGCTCACTTACGCCTCCCCGGAGTGCAGTGATCGACCGAACATTCTAATCATCGGCATTTTGAAATACCAAAGCAAATGGAATGACAAGGGCCTCATACATTGTTGGTCGAAACAAATACTAACATTTAGGGAAGGCGTCAGTGAGACCAAGTAGGATGCACAAGAGATTGATATTTGTGTCATCGCACCAGGCTCACTGGCGCCTCCCCCAAGTGTGTAGTGACCACAAAATTTAATCATCGACACTAAAATGGAAGAAAGGCCAATGCAATTAAGAAGTGCCAACTCAAATAAGAGATAAGTAGCTAGTATGAACTAAATGGAATACCTCATGCTTTGTTGGTCGTAACAAATATTAACATTCAGGGATGAGGTCAGCGAAGCCAAGTAGGATGCACAAGAGATTGATATTTGTGCCATCACACCAGGTTCACTGGCCCCACCCCAGAGTGTACAGATGACCAAACATTCTAATCATCGGCACTCTCTCGAAGAAATACCAAAATAAACGAAGAATACCAACTAAATAGCATGCCTCATACATTGGTTGGTCACACCAAATATTAACATTCCGGGATGGCGTCAGTGAGGCCAGGTAGGATGCACAAGAGATTGATATTTGTGCCATCACACCAGGCTCACTGGCGTCACCCCGGAGTGTACAGTTGACCGAACATTCTAATCATCGGTATTCTGAAATACCAAAGCAAATGGAATAACGAGGGCCTCATGCATTGTTGCTCGAAACAAATATTCACATTCAGGGACGGTGTAAGCGAGGCCGGTAGGATGCACAAGAGATTGATATTTGTGCCATCACACCAGGCTCGCTTGAGCCATCCCCAAAGTGTAGTGACCGAACATTCTAATCATCGGCATGTGTGCAAATAAAATTAACGACCAAATAATATGCGGAAAACGACTGTCGAAACTAGAGAGCCATATATATAAGTTCACAAACGTAGCATCGATTAATAGCATCGATTACATATAAGTTCAACGACCGTCGAAACTAATTAAACAAACATGCAAGTAAAGTACTGGATAAAGTTTATTACAACACAAGCTCATCGATAGTTCACAAGTACATAACTAGCACATCAAGACTTTCTACTCGGCTAAAGGGACGACAGAGCGTGGATAAAACCGCCGCCTTTCTTCAAGCACATCCATGAGCGGTAGTCGTCACCCTGCATTTGGAGCATTGTGTCTATGTCACTGTTTGATGGCTGATAGCCGGCATAGAACTCCCCCGTGCTTCTAATGACATGTTGAAAGATGATTTCACAAAACTCTACTTGGATGCGGAAGAAATCTTGCTTGAGGCCGTCATCCCGGATCCGCGACAAGCGTGTGCTCCAGTCTCTGAGATGGTCAGGTAGCGTAAGCTGCTGCTGGTCCTGTATGAACGCCTCCATGTGGTGGAGGGCGTAGTAGGCATCCTTCTTACTAGAAGGCGGCTTCTTGACGTAGGGGAACTTTGTTATGTGGTTGAACACGTGCTTCTCGTACCTAGGATTTGGCCTCTCCATGAGGCCTTTAGCTTTGACGTAGCCATTGAGAGCATCATCAAGTACAGCCTTGACATTCATGTAGTCCGTGCTTGACTTACTATCCGCATCAAAGTATGTGGCCATGGAATATTTCGGGGTTATGGAGACGAGTGTGCATGTTGTCGGGGGGAAGACCCCGGGTAGGGCAATAGATGAGGAGCAGTTGGCTCAGGGCCGGCTGGCTCGCGGCAAAGGCCGGCTGAAGAGCAGCCGGCTAGAGCCGTGGCCGGCTGCCTTGGGAGCCGGCTGGCTCTAAGTCTTAGTCGGTCTAGCGACGGCCGTATGCGCTGTGGCTGGGCCGGCTTCTACAAGCCATATCCGACTGGGTTCTTATACCCCTGACCGACTCGAGGCTGGCGAGTCTTGCAGGAGAAGGAACTAGGTAGGTGGTCCGGGTTCAAAGGTCCACGCTGACCTCATCTCCCGTAAAGCAAGGGGCACTATGGAGCAACAGTGCCTCACGCTCGACAGGCCATCATGGCGCACGCCGCTCCGTACCGGCTACAGGGCATGATGGCGATAGGACTCTTCCTCTCCATACCGCTGACTCCGGCAGGCGGATGGGACAGGCCATGAGGCCTTAACGGCTCCTGACGTCAACGCCTCGGGAAGGAGCAGAAGCCGAAGCCGGCCAAGCCGACCACTAGGTTCTAGGGACTTCTATGTAAAGTGCTAGCGCCTATATAAGCTGCACCACCC
>NC_061508.1:310011150-310060066 GCF_022539505.1 Lolium rigidum | reverse complement strand
ATCAACTTGCCGATATATTCACGAAGCCTCTTGATGAAGCAAGGTTTTGCTATTTGAGGAATGAGCTAAATATCATTGATTCAAGGAGTATAGCTTGACCATCTTGCAAACACACCTTCGTCTCAAAACTTTATTTGGTTTAGATGTGGGCATGGAAATAGGGGGAGTGCGGTTTAAATTATTGAGCTATCCCTCCCCCCATAATGCCAACATTAAAGATATCATTCTCGTTATATCATATGTTGATATGTGAGTGATAACCCACAAGTATAGGGGATCGCGACAGTCTTCGCGGGTAGTAAAACCCAATTTATTGATTCGACACAAGGGGAGGTAAAGAATACTTATAAGCCTTAACAACTGAGTTGGCAATTCAGCTGCACCTGGAAAAGCACTAATAACAGGGGTGATGTGAAAGCAGCAGTAGTATGAGAGCAATAGTAACAGTAACACAGCAGCAGTAGCAATAACACAGGAGCAATGGCACCGGAAAATAGTTGATACTACTTCCAATGACATGTAGAACGAGTATATAATGATGAAAGATGGACCGGGGTTCCCAGCTATCTACACTAGTGGCAACTCTCCAATAACAAGTGTTGGGTGAACAAATTACAGTTGGGCAATTGATAGGATTGAAATAGCATTAAGACAGAATATCAAGATCATTAATCATGTAGGCATGTTTTACATATATAGTCATACGTGCTCGCAATGAGAAACTTGTACAACATCTTTTGTCCTACCAGCCGGTGGCAGCCGGGCCTCTAGGGAATCTACTGGAAATTAAGGTACTCCTTTTAATAGAGACCGGAGCAAATTATTAACACTCGGTGAAAACATGTGATCCTCATATCTAAGCCTTTCCCTCCAGTTGTCCCAATTTCGTCACTTTGGGGCCTTTGGTTCCGGACATAGACACGTGCATACAACTTGTAGATACAATCTAAGCAATAAGTATAGAGCTTAAATCTAAGATCATGCCACTCGGGCCCTAGTGACAAGCATTAAGCATAACAAGATTGCAGCAACAATAACTTCATAAACTTTGTAGATAGACAATCATAACGTAACAATCCATCGGATCCAGACAAACACAACACCGATTACATCAGATGAATCTCAATCATGTAAGGCAGCTCATGAGATCATTGTATTGAAGTACATGGGAGAGATGATACCAACTAGCTACAGCTAGAACCCGTAGTCCATGGGGGAACTACTCACGGAGCATGATGGAGGCGATGGCGTTGATGGAGATGGCTTCGGGGGCACTTCCCCGTCCCGGCGAGGGTGCCGGAACGGAGACTTCTGTCCCCGAATTGGAGTTTCGCGATGGTGGCGGCGCCCCCGGAGTCTTTCCGGAGTTTCGTCAATTGGTACCGCGTTTTTAGGTCGAAAGGGCTTAAATAGGCGAAGAGGCGGCGCGGGAGGGGCGACAGGGTGGCCCCACACCGGGCCGGCGCGGCCGAGGTGTAGAGCCGCGCGGCCCACTCGTGTGGTGGCCCCTGGCTCTCCTCCGACTCTCCTTCGGTGTTCCGGATGCTTCCGGGAAAAATAGGATGTTTGGTGTTGATTTCGTCCAATTCCGAGAATATTGCCCGAACAGCCTTTACCGGAACCAAAAACAGCGAGAAAACGAGAACCGGCACTTCGGCATCTCGTTAATAGGTTAGTTCGGAAAATGCATAAAAACATTATAAAGTGCAAGCAAAACATGTAAGTATTGTCATAAAACAAGCATGGAACATCGAAATTATAGGTACGTTGGAGACGTATCAGCATCCCCAAGCTTAGTTCCTGCTCGTCCTCGAGTAGGTAAACGATAAAAAGAATAATTTCTGTAGTGACATGCTACTTACATAAGCTTGATCATACTATTACAAAGCACATGAGATGAATGAAGTGACTCAAGGAAATAATCTATAGTTGCTAACAAATAGATAACATATAGCAAAACTTTTCATGAAGAGTACTTTCAAGACAAGCATCAAAAGCCTTGCACGAGAGTTAACTCATAAAGCAATAGATTCAAAGTAAAGGCATCGAAGCAACACAAAGGAAGATTTAAGTTTCAGCAGTTGCTTTCAACTTTCAACATGCATATCTCATGGATAATTGTCAACATAAAGTATGATGAATGCAAATAAGCAAGTATGTAAGAATCAATGCACAGTTGACACAAGTGTTTGCTTCTAAGATGGAAGGAAGTAGGTAAACTAACTCAACATAAAGTAAAAGAAAGGCCCTTCGCAGAGGGAAGCAGGGATTAAATCATGTGCTAGAGCTTTTTAAGTTTTGAAATCATATAGAGAGTATAAAAGTAAAGTTTTGAGAGGTGTTTGTTGTTGTCAACGAATGGTAGTGGGCACTCTAACTACCTCATCAAACAGACTTTCAAAGAGCGGCTCCCATGAAGAACGTTATCTCTACCAGCAAGGTTGATCATCCCTCTTCTCTTTTGTTTACACATGTATTTTAGTTTTATTTATGGTTGACACTCCTCCCAACCTTTTGCTTACACAAGCCATGGCTAACCGAATCCTCGGGTGCCTTCCAACATTCACATACCATGAAGGAGTGTCTATTTGCAAAATTAAGTTGCTTATCGATGAATCAGAGCAAAACATGTGAAGAGAATTATTGATGAAGGTTGATTAATTGGGGCTGGGAACCCCGCGCCAGCTCTTTTTGCAAAATTATTGGATAAGCGGATGAAGCCACTAGTCCATTGGTGAAAGCTGCCCAACAAGATTGAAAGATAAAACACCACATACTTCCTCATGAGCTATAAAACATTGACACAAATAAGGAGTAATAAAGTTTTGAATTGTTTAAAGGTAGCACATGAAGTATTTACTTGGAATGGCAGGAAATACCACATAGTAGGTAGATATGGTGGACACAAATGGCATAGGTTTTGGCTCAAGGTTTTGGATGCACGAGAAGCATTTCCTCTCAGTACAAAGCTTTGGCTAGCAAGGTTGTTTGAAGCAAACATAAGTATGAACCGGTACAGCAAAATTTACATAAGAACATATTGCAAGCATTATAATACTCTACACTGTATTCCTTGTTGCTCAAACACTTTTACCAGAAAATATCTAGACCTTAAGAGAGACCAATCATGCAAACCAATTTCAACAAGCTCTACAGTAGTTCTCCACTAATAGGTTTAAACTACATGAAAAAACTTAATCATGATCTACTTGAGAGCTCAAAACAATTGCCAAGTGTCAAATTATTCAAGACAATATGAGGCATTTTCACGTTTCCAACCAAATAACCATAAGTGATGTAGCTTCCAACTTTTATCATTGAACATTAAAAGTAAAACGAAGAACAAGTGTTCATATGAAAAAGCGGAGCGTGTCTCTCTCCCAAACAAGGATTGCTAGGATCCAATCTTATTCAAACATAAACAAAAATAAAACACACGAACGCTCCAAGTGAAGAACATAAGATGTGACCGAATAAAAATATAGTTTCAATAGAAGAAACCCGATAAGTTGATGAAGAAGGGGATGCCTTGGGCATCCCCAAGCTTAGACGCTTGAGTCTTCTTGAAATATGCAGGGATGAACCACGGGGCATCCCCAAGCTTAGACTTTTCACTCTTCTTGACCATATATCATCCTCCTCTCTTGATCCTTGAAAACTTCCTTCACACCAAACTTCTCATAAACTTCATTAGAGGGGTTAGTACTCAAAAAACATGAATTCACATTGGTCCTGTAGTGACACATTGCAAGAACTCAATAAAACATTAGCTACAGCTCTCCACGTCTAGAAAGCCTTGCTTAAAGTCCGCAAGAGACAATGCAAAAAACGAGACAGAATCTGCCAAAACAACGAACAGCCGATAAAGACGAATTTAAAAGAGGTACTTCCGTTGCTCAAATCAGAAAACTTAAAACTAATGAAAGTTGCGTACATATCTGAGGAACACGCACGTAAATTGGCATAATTTTCTGAGTTACCTACAGAGAAAACAGCCCAGATTCGTGACAGATAGAAATCTGTTTCTCGCGCAGAAATCCAAATCTAGTATCAACCTTCGATTAGAGGCTTCACTTGGCACAACATTGCAATAAAATAAAGATAAGGAGAGGTTGCTACAGTAGTAACAACTTCCAAGACACAACAAAACAGTAGCAAAATAAACACATGGGTTATCTCCCAAGAAGTGCTTTCTTTATAGCCATTAAGATGGGCTCGGCAGTTTTAATGATGCACTCGCAAGAAATAAGAGTTGAAGCAAAAGAGAGCATCAAAAAGCAAATTCAAAACACATTTAAGTCTAACCCACTTCCTATGCATAGGAATCTTGTACACAAATAAATTTATGAAGAACAAAGTGACAAGCATAAGAAGATAAAACAAGAGTAACTTCAAAATTTTCAGCATATAGAGAGGTGTTTTAGTACCATGCAAATTTCTATAACCATATTTTACTCTCTCATAATAATTTTCAGTGGCTTCATGAACAAACTCAACAACATAACTATCACATACAGCATGCTTTTCATGATTCCCAAACACATAATTTTTATCAAGCTCAAAAATAGTGCGATTAAAACTTTCAAACACACCTTTATCAATAATATAACAAGATGGTTGATCAATCTCAAGAGATATGGGACTCATAGATAATGTCAAGATCTCTCCAATCCCACTTTCATTAGTAGTACAATTAATATTATCAAGTAACATAGGACCATCATCTAGAGATTTATCATAAACTTTTGCTACGCAAAATTCTTTAGTACCATGCATTTCGACATCAGGCACAAACAAAGCATTATCATAAGATTTATCAAAGTAGCATGGATTATAATAAATAACAGTAGCATAATTATTCTCACAAGTTTTACTCGTAGGGAATATTTCAAGAGAATCCACGGGAACATAACATTCAACCTCTTTCGGTAAGCATGGAGGACAATCAAATAGTGTAAGAGATAAAGAGTTACTCTCATTAGAAGGTTGGCATGGGTAGCTAATCCATTCTTCCTCCTTTTGTTCATCACTCTCCTCTTCTTTTTCATCCAATGAGCTTTCAGGTTCATCAATTTCCTCCTCTTTTTCATCCAATGAGCTTTCAGGTTCATCAATTTCTTCTTCCATTAGTTCCTGCAAATTGTGAGTGCATTCTTGTGCATTAAGGAGTCTCTCTTTATAATCAATGATATAAGGATTATCAGTGTAACTTTCATTGCAAAAATTAAGCATAGAAGAGACATAATCTTTAAGGTCGTTACAAACAACACAAGTTTCATAATTTTTAACCATGAAGGATTCTATCTCAGAGGCTCCCATAAATATGACAAATTGTTCTACCTCTTCAAACCCAAAATGAATATAGCTATTCCGATTATAGTTCTTAATTAAAAATTCCTCACTAAAGCCACATTGAAATTTAAGATGTTTAGTGTCCTGTTGAGAGCAACAGGTTTATATCATGGCGTTTAAGCAAGATTTTAGCAATTGTATTCAATTTTTCTATCACAGCACTCATCACTTTTCCAGCTCTTGATTCTCTATAATTATTATAATATTCTATAAGCTCCAAGTAGGTTATGGGTTCTCCCATAACAACAGTTTTTAATTTTTAGGTTTTTCAAATTTTTATGGATTTTTGGGTATATGAGAAAAGTAAAACAAGACAAAAAGAAACTAGACAAAAGTAAACTAAGAAAAATAAAACAAGACAGAAATAAACTAAGCACAAATAAACTAGGCAAAAGTAAACTAAGCAAAACAAAGTAAAACAAAATAAAAACATAGAGAGAGGTAGAGTGTACTCCCCAGGTGAACTTATGAGTAGAGCTATGCCTCCCGGCAACGGCGCCGTGAAAACGGTCTTCATAACCCACAAGTATAGGGGATCGCAGCAGTCTTCGCGGGTAGTAAAACCCAATTTATTGATTCGACACAAGGGGAGGTAAAGAATACTTATAAGCCTTAACAATTGAGTTGTCAATTCAGCTGCACCTGGAAAAGCACTAATAACAGGGGTGATGTGAAAGCAGCAGTAGTAGCAATAACACAGGAGCAATGGCACCGGAAAATAGTTGATACTACTTCCAATGACATGTAGAACGAGTATATAATGATGAAAGATGGACCGGGGTTCCCAGCTATCTACACTAGTGGCAACTCTCCAATAACAAGTGTTGGGTGAACAAATTACGGTTGGGCAATTGATAGGATTGAAATAGCATTAAGACAGAATATCAAGATCATTAATCATGTAGGCATGTTTTCCATATATAGTCATACGTGCTCGCAATGAGAAACTTGTACAACATCTTTTGTCCTACCAGCACGGTGGCGGCCGGGCCTCTAGGGAATCTACTTGGAAATTAAGGTACTCCTTTTAATAGAGCACCGGAGCAAAGCATTAACACTCCGTGAAAACATGTGATCCTCATATCTAAGCCTTTCCCTCCAGTTGTCCCAATTTCGTCACTTTGGGGCCTTTGGTTCCGGACATAGACACGTGCATACAACTTGTAGATACAATCTAAGCAATAAGTATAGAGCTTAAATCTAAGATCATGCCACTCGGGCCCTAGTGACAAGCATTAAGCATAACAAGATTGCAGCAACAATAACTTCATAAACTTTGTAGATAGACAATCATAACGTAACAATCCATCGGATCCCGACAAACACAACACCGATTAGATCAGATGAATCTCAATCATGTAAGGCAACTCATGAGATCATTGTATTGAAGTACATGGGAGAGATGATACCAACTAGCTACAGCTAGAACCCGTAGTCCATGGGGGAACTACTCACGGAGCATGATGGAGGCGATGGCGTTGATGGAGATGGCTTCCGGGGGCACTTCCCCGTCCCGGCAGGGTGCCGTAACAGAGACTTCTGTCCCCCGAATTGGAGTTTCGCGATGGTGGCGGCACCCCTGGAGTCTTTCTGGAGTTTCGTCAATTGGTACTGCGTTTTTAGGTCGAAGGGCTTAAATAGGCGAAGAGGCGGCGCAGGAGGGGCGACAGGGTGGCCCCACACTAGGCCGGCGCGGCCAGGGTGTAGGCCGCGCGGCCCACCAGTGTGGTGGCCCCTGGCTCTCCTCCGACTCTCCTTCGGTGTTCTGGATGCTTCCAGGAAAAATAGGATGTTTGGCGTTGATTTCGTCCAATTCCGAGAATATTGCCCGAACAGACCTTTCCGGAACCAAAAACAGCAGAAAACGAGAGCCGGCACTTCGGCATCTCGTTAATAGGTTAGTTCCGGAAAATGCATAAAAACATTATAAAGTGCAAGCAAAACATGTAAGTATTGTCATAAAACAAGCATGGAACATCAGAAATTATAGGTACGTTGGAGACGTATCAGTGAGCTTCAATGATGAGTATTGGTTTGGACCCAAGATATATCTTTGCGGTGCCATACCATAACACTCATATATGGTGGCCTAGGCCACCACACTCTTCTTTGTGAACAGTTGGAGTTATTTGGATCTTCATTGGTTTTTATTGACATCTCCTTGTTTATGGGAAATCACTCACTTTTGGCCTTCATTTGCATTATTTGCAAAAATGAGTGATCATGTACCATCTCACAGTTTGGCGCATCTGTCCTAAGCCTATCTCATCTAAGCCATATCCTCTTCCCTCTCCGAGTGCACCACTTTCCTGTCAAAACCTGTTCCTGGCACGCGTTTTTCAGTCACCGGAAGTTCCGGTCGTTTCGACCGGTACTTCCGGCTGGAATCTATCCGCCGCTCCTGCCCGCTGTACCTGATCAGTGGGTGTGGTTTCTGAGGGACCGGAAGTTCCGGCTCCGACGAGCGGAACTTCCGCCCTTACGATCCCACTACTTATCTGGTCGGGAACGGGGAGGCAGTTCCTGCCCCCTCACTTTCCCCATCCAAGATCTGTTTGAAGGCTTCTCTCTCCATGTGGCGGCTGCACCTCCCTCCGGCCGGATCTCCCTCCTCCGGTGACCTCCGCCGGATCAGCTCCGTGGATTGGCATCCCCTCCCTCTCCTCCTCCATGGCTCCCCCGGTTTGTGCCCTCTCCCTCTCTATGTGTGGGTAGACCTCACTGGATGAACTATAGGGCATACTCTAGGCAAAGCTATGGTAGAACATCTCTAGATGCCTTTCCTTTACTAGATCTTGCATAGGATGTTGTGGTAATGCGGTTCACCAAGCCATTGCCGCAGATCTGGTGAGAAACTGCTGCTGTTTTCGAACAACCGGATGTTCCGGCTCTGCACGCCGGAACTTCCGCCCCGGGCGGAACTTCCGGCCTGGAAAATTTTTCTGCTGTTACTCAATATCCTGTGCAGGCTCTGGTTTTAGCCTCCTTACTAGTGTGCACTCATTTATCATTCCTATCCTGTTGATTCCATCCCAGGTGGTTCCAAGAAGAGAGGCAAGGCTCATGTGGATGAGATTGAGGAAGAACTTGAGCAAACTAGACCATCCAAGCTCACCGCTCGTCAGCAAGCTGCTCAGAGGCATAAGTCACCCGCTGTTCGAGGCAAGAATATCCATGTATCCGTGAAGAACATGCAGTATCTTGAGTACAAGGAGCTCCGTGACATGAACCCTTACCTCACCCCTCGGAGCAATAGGGTTGGGGATAAGCGGTTCCACAACAAGACTCAAGAGGAGATTTTCTATGAGGTCTATGTGCCATTCAAGAAGGGGGTAGCCCCTCAACATGCCATTGACACCGCCAAGATGGCCGCTTCTAGGTACTTTGAAGAAGCCTATGCTATGTGTGGTGAGTTTGGGCTCTATCCCATTATGGAGCTCAACAAGGATTATGATATCGGGTTGATTCAACAATTCTATGCCACCGTCCACTTTGATCAAGATGAAGCTAGAACATTCCGGTGGATGACTCATGAAAGGCTCCTTGAGTCTAACTTGGCAAAGTTTGGAAGTGCCCTTGGATACCCTCGCTACCCGGGCGTAGATGCAAATGGTTGGAGGTGCCATGATAGTTCATTTGCTCAAACAAGGGAAGTCTTGGAGCACCTCTACATCAAAGGTTGGGGTATTCCGGGCAAGAGTGCGGATCTTCTCCCTACTTGGGACATTATGCTTAGAGTCTACCGGGAAACCATTGGACTAAAGGTTGGCAACCTTGATGAGTTACATCTATATGAAGTGGATCTAATGGCAAACTCCTTTGCTAAGAAGGGCACCGGTGAGAGGCTTGATGTGATGGACTACATCTACCATGAGATGTGGTCATGTGTGATGGAGAAGAAGCTTCCCTCGTTTGCTCCGTACATTATGAAGCTCATTGAGGACACTTGGGTTGATACTTGTGAGAGTACCCTCCTTCACTCTATTCCTCTCAACATCACATCCCATGAAGTGAAGGTTCTGAGGACCAAGCACCACAACTCCCCCATAGAAGATGTTCCCCCCATGGATGAGAAGCCACTTAGCTGGGCTTCTAAGCTTGCTCGCCGCATGAGACAGATTTTTTGCCTCACCTCTGCAGTCAACCACCGTCGGCATCGGCGAGCATGCGGAAGCCAAGAAGTCTCGGTTTCGTCAGAAGAGCATCATGAGGGCTCTTGAGGTGGAAGTGTCTCCTCCCGGATCCGAGGAGAATATCACTCCGGAGGCTGAGTGGGTTTCTCGGCATGGTGTTCCTCTTCCTCCGGATGGTCTTGAGATCGAGTCTCCTCCTCACACTCCTCCCTACCCCGGCGCTACATCGAACCTCCCTCCCGGCTGGGCTAACGCCGACCCTTGGGACGTGTAGTTTCTCCTATCCCTTTTTGGTGCCTTGGTGCCAAAGGGGGAGAGTGAGAACCTTATTAGGTTGCTCTCCGTTGGGTATTTGCATGGGGGAGTCACAAGCTCGTGTTGGCTTTGCTTTTTATCGCTTGTGATTCTATTTATCCTTGTGGTGTCGAACTATGTTCTTAGTTTATTTGGCTTGTAAACTCTATCTATGTGTTTGGAACCTTATCTATGTGTATGGTAAAAACTCCTTTTGTGAGTCTTCCATGGTTATCTATGTGTGCATGATCTTATTATCCATATGCTTATCACTATGTTGTATTGCTAACCCATGGAAGACGGATGCAAGATTTAGGGGGAGCTTCTTATGTACCAATGCTCATATCTAAGGGGATCTCCTCTATATCTTTCACATTGTTGGTTTACATTATTCATTCCTTGCAAATACTTGTGTTGTCATCAAACACCAAAAAGGGGGAGATTGAAAGAACATTTCCCGCCCTTTTGTGTTTTGTGTGTTTGATGTCAACACTAAGTATACATTTATGTGTGTTGATGTAGACAGGTACAAGTTTTCAAGATATATATTTGATCGGTGAAATGGTATGGCTGTTCTGAAGTTCTGAAGGTCTTTTTGTTTCTGGCGGAAGTTCCGGCCCCAGCAGGCGGAAGTTCCGCCCTGGTGCTTCCAGCAGAGGCCCTTCAGCGCAGTTCTGTTTGCAGATTTTATTCCCTGACCGGAAGTTCCGGTGAAGTTGGCCGGAAGTTCCGGTCAGCGGAACTTCCGCCCAACTTCCGGACAAGTTCCGGAATTCCCGAATTGTGGCTCAGTAATGTCCAGTATGGTTTTCTCGGAATTCCGGAACTTGGCCGGAACTTGGCCGGACCTTCCGGTCGCCGGAAGTTCCGCCCCAATATCTTCTGAACTGGATGTCTGACAGAGTTTCTTCCTGGTGGAAGTTCCGGCCCTCCTGGCCGGTACTTCCGGTGCAAGCCGGAACTTCTGGCCCTCCTGGCCGGAACTTCCAGTGTTAGTGGATTTCACCCCAACGGTCAGATCTGAGAGCTCCAATCATATAAATAGCTCTCTTCTCCAAAGGGACAAGTTGCTCAATCATTGCAAGAAAAATCTGCCAAGCTTCACCACCATTAGAGCCACCTCAAGAACACAAGATTTGCAAGATCTCCTTCCTCCCCCAACCAAAGCTCTTGATCTTTGGAGATTCGAAGGAGAAGACACCGATCTACATCCTCACCGAAGCGTTTTTCATTTCCCCTCATTTGTTTGAGGGATCTCATGCTAGTGTTCCTATTTGGTTCCCTAGTTGATTTGTGTTGATGTGTTGTTGTTGATTGTTGTATTGTTACAGATTTGGGTGCCTCCAATTCGGTTGTGGATGTGTGCCCCAAGAACCTTGTAAAGGCCCGGTTTCCGCCTCGAGGAAATCCCTTAGTGGAAGTGGGCTAGGCCTTCGTGGCGTTGCCCATAGGAGATCTGAGTGAATCCTTCGTGGCTGTTGGTTTGGCTTTCGTAGCAACCACACTCCTCCAAACGTAGACGTACCTTCTTGCAAAGGAAGGGAACTACGGGAATCATCTATGTGTCTCCGCGTGCTCCATTCTCGGTTACCTCTATCCTATTCTATCTCCTATATATTGCGTAGCTATATCTTGCTAGGTTGGTTACCTTGTCATATAGGTAAATTCACTTAGTTGCATATCTAGACAATTTACCTTTGTGTCAAGCCTAAATTGAAAAAGAACTAAAAATTGGTTAGCACCTATTCATCCCCCCTCTAGGTGCGGCATACGATCCTTTCACACCCCCTCTCTTATAGGGGATCGATCTTTCCGTAGTCATTCTAGTCTTAGCGCTACCCTGTGAGAGAGACCATCGTCTTCCTTAGCCTCCCAGGAGCAGTCGGATACAGCTCTAGGAGCACCATTGTACTGTGATACATCTTATACACTCATAGCAGGAGTAGAGGTGTTACCTCCACAGGATGGCCTCGAACCTGGGTACGTCGCCGTGTCGCTCGTGCCCATACCCGCATCCGGATACCGCCGTAAGATCATCTAGGAACCACTCTCTTTAGCCACCCTATGGCATATGCCGTGACGATACCACGACACAGGTATTGTCTCTGCGTAGAACACATAATGTTTAAGAACATGATGATTGAAATCTAAAAAAGTCACATGTTAAGACCAGTGAGGGGATGACTTACTCGGGAAATACATGCAGGAGGAGGTTGTACTTCTTCTGGTTCGCTAGAAAGAAGCCTTTGAGGTATTCAGTCGTGATTTTCCGGTCCCCGGCGCTGGTCAAGTGGACGGCACGCATGTAGAAGGGGTCGACTATCGCGATGCCCGGGGTCTTGTCTCTAATGATCCGCATCGCCTTACTGATCGAGTATAGGCGAACGAAGGTGTAGTGCAGCGGATAACTGTTCAACATGGCGAAGATGTCATCATACCGCAAGAAGATCTTCTCGGTGAAAGCGCTATGGACAAAGCCATGGCCCGAGGGCACCTTGGCGACATACACCGGGTATCCATTATCTTTCTCCCTGAGACGCTGCTCCTCCATATGCCGAAGACCATCCACCAGAGATCGCATAGGACCGGGTGCAGATCGTACAATCTTTTAATTAGCATCGGCTCACCCGACACATGCACCCTCGACTTGATATCCTTGGGCACTGGTGGCCTGTCCTGAGCACGGATCGGTGCCGGCTGGCTGGCAGACTTATCGTCCTTCTTCTTTCTTTTCCGTCCCTTCGGCTTCAGATTGAGTGGGACTGCATTCTGCTCATCGCAAACCTTCCTTAGTGTGTTAGGGCTGATAACACTTTCCACATCAGCTGTCCGCTGAGTCTCGGTGAAGTCGGCAGCTGGAGGCGTCTCCTGAGAACTGAATAGACGCTTGTTGCAATTGGGTTTCCCCGCGGCGGCAGCTTGAGAGGTTGGCTAATCAGATCGTAGTCCATCGCAAAATCAAAGTTGCAGTCAAGGTTGGCAAACGTACTTTCCTCGTCCGGACCATCGTTCGGATCCTGCGCCATCTGCATGTCCTCATCAGCTGATGGCGGCACCGTTGGGGGTGGTCTTGCCATGGCTTGGCGCCGACACGGCTGGGGGTGCTGTCTGTGGGGTGGTGTCACTCGCCCCCAAACGAATCTGGCTCTTTGGCCAAACCATGGACCAATTGAAGCATTGGTGGAGGGCAAGGACCTCATCTTCGTCGGCACCATGGGGTTGAAAGGGAGGTAGCACGTCGTCGTAGCCACTCAGCACCCGAACCAGTTGAATCCTATACACGTCAGGTTGCATGGGTACACCGTGCATCTGGCGGTTGCTCGGTTGAATGATTTTGGCCTTGGCAACATCGATCAACTCGCCGTTCACAAACTACAGGAGAGTGTATGGGACGTCGGCGGCGCCCTGCGGAAAACATGTAGGGCGTTAGGGATGGCTAGTCAAAGGCAAGGATATGTAAGTCATCGGCCGAGGATTGGTTACCGTGATGGCGTTCAGCTCGGCTAAGGTCGAGGCACCGCCGGCGGCGGGCGTGCAAGTGATGAAGTGGCCGCTTGTTGGCGTGGTGCAGAGCGGCGTATTATCCGCAGCGACGGGTGCATTGAACTAAAGTAATGGCTCCGCCGGAGCCACCAATGTTGGCGCCGCCGGAGCCACCAATGTTGGCGCCGCCGGAGCCACCAAATTTGGCGCCGCCGAAGACACCAATGTTGGCGCCGCCGGAGACACCATTGTTGCTGCCTGCGGAGTCACCGATGGCTCCACGTTGTGCGAGTTGCTGCCCGTGAAACTGGGAATCGGGGGAGGCCCTTTTTTCCTCCCCTATACCATGGGTCCAGACCGGCAACCAAGGTAGGGATGATGGACCTAAGCGTCGTGCCCACTTGGTCCTCCACTTGCTGTCGTTGCATCCTCTGTTGAGTCTCCACGATATGTTGCACTTGTTGTCGCACTTGCTCCTCGACCAATGTCGGGATCTGCGCAACTTGTGCCTTGAGATGTGCGACCTCCTTCTCATCGATGGAGGCCTTTTTCTCCTTTTTGCCCGACGTATAGTAATCCGACCATTTCATAGACAATCCTTCGCCGACCACACGACCAGCCGATGTCGGCTTACTCAACAGATCCCTCTTCTTGTGGATATTCAATGCCCTATTTAAAGGGTTGTCCCAAGGGACACACTGCGAGGAGCTCGTGGACCCCGCGCTGCTACTGACTTCAGCTTCCTTTTCACCTTCCTTAGCAGCTTCCTTAGCCTACGGGAGGAACATGCATGAACCACTTAGAAATTTGGATTCATCAATTAGATGCAACCATAAAGGAGCTAATTAAGCGGGTGCCATTCCTTACCAGAAGAGCCTCAAACTCCAGATTGGTGGTGAGCTCCTTTGTTTTCGGGTCAACACAGTACCGGGCCAGGAGAAAGTTCCTGGTTTGCTTGTTTTTGTATTGTGAGAAGAGGGGTTCGAGGCCGTTCTTCACACGCTCCTTATCCTGGACCTCCCATTTTGGTTGCGCCACCTTAAACCCGCCAGGACCAAGTTTGTGGGTGCCTAAGTTCAGTTTCCGCATGTCCTTCCCCCACTGACTAGAATCCGACGTTGACTCGCTCTCGCACTTGATCTTGAAATCAACGTAGTCTTTCTCGGTGATCGAAGGATTTGACTCCTTGATCTTCTCGTAACTCTCACCATTCTGAATCATCTTCTTCACTCGGTTCCTCCAACTAGCGAGGGCGGTGCTCATCTTCGTGAGGGGGGGCATTGTGCACTTTATTCCGCATGAGACGTTTCTCTGAGCAGTCCACCGGGAAAGTGTATCGTTCGTGTAGCTTCATGAAGAGTAGGGAGCGCAAATTCGCTCGGTCAGGATGCCTGAGGTTCTCGGTGTTGATCGAGACCATGCTCCGGAGGATGCACCCGAGTTGGAACGCGTACCCTTTGACTAATTCAGGGGTCGCCGTTGGATGCCCACTGGCGTCCACTTCGGTGAATGCCTGGTTCACGGTGTTGAGCACATTCGGGCGACGCTCCCTCCATTGCCTCTTCGGTTGGCCGCCATCCGTGGTGGCCTCCTCGGCATTACTATCAGTGGTGGCCTCCTCCGCATTATTATCAGCACCATCGGCTCGGTACTCGGGATCGGTGTCGTCATCCTCGTCGTCGTCGCGGCGAGGTTGTGACTCCATCACCTCCAATTCATCGGTTAGCATCCAGAATGGCTTGCTGCCGCTGCCGCCGGCGTCATTGTTGTCGGCCATGTTCGCACTAAGTAGGAAAAAATACATAAAGTTAGCGCAAAATTTCACGGAAAAATTGGGCATGACCTAAGCTAATTTATGGACATAGGAGTGCCCCATTTTCGCCGAAACGGGAATGAATCAACATTTCGGCGAAAATGGGCAACTCATTTGATCCATGCACAAGAAAATGAAACAAATACACCAGGAAAACAATCCACCAGCTGAGCACCATGGCACATATACAATTGTTCCTCCATATACACCATGGCACATATATAATTGTTCCTCCACCAGCTGAGCACTCAACAGCATTCATCAGCTAGCTATATGCATCAGCTAACCATGGGCATACATCAAGCAGCAAGCAGTAAGCAACAGCAAGCCGCTAGCAGCTATCAAGCAGCAGCAGCAGCAGCAAGCTCACCGTGAGTCGCGTGGAGTCGCCGAGAGGTGAGCTGTTGCTCCGGGTCGAGGAAGATGCGGCAGCGACGGTCAGGTGCTCTTGTTCCAGGGCTGTGAAAGAATGACAATATGGTAAGAAAATGATCAATAAAATATGCGCAACTTAATTACCAGTGTAGTGCATCCAGTAAACCAACAATATAAGCACAACAATTGTGAACTTATAACCAGTAATAATAACATGATATGTGTATTTATTAGTTTGATTGTATCTTTAGTTAATTCAGAACTCATTTGCCATCTCAATCAGCAGAAGCTACCAACAGATTAACCAATTAAAGCCAAACAGACAGCGACAAGCACAACAACACACAAACATCTTGATGATAATGCGGAAGCAAAAGGGACATGTGGACAGTCTCAGCAGCAGTCAACAACACTAAACATCCTTCTAACACCCATAGAATCCCATAGAATCAAGAGACTACCCAAATTATGACCTACCGAAAGTATGTCACTAGTCTATCAATCTATAAGTACCAAAACTTTTATTAATTTAGAACTACTGCTCCAAGGATGATGAATTTAAAACTGCTATTAAATCGCAAAGGAGAGAACCCAATACAGGTGCCAAGTAAAAAACAGCACTAAATCTATGAAGAACAACATAGTAAATTCAGAAGCTCATTTGCTACTGGTATATCTCAAAAATATTGGCTCTGTTCTACTTTGTAACCTGCTCGTTCTACTGGTATATCTCAAAAATGTTCTCAAAAACATTTGCTACTTTGTAATTCAGAAGCTCGTTCTACTTTGTAACCTGCTGCAAGGGTTCTGTCCACACGAAATTCAGAAGAGCATGCTCTTTTCAACAGTAACATTTCCAAATTTTCAAACCACTAAACCTACTGTCAACAGAGAACATTTCTAAATTTCCATTTCAACAGAGAACATTTCCAAATTTTCAAACCACTAAACCTACTGTCAACAGAGAACATTTCAAAATTTTCATTTCGAAATTTTTAGAGAACATTAGCTAGTAGCTAATTAACAGAGAACCTACTCAGAAGTTGATTTTCAATAATGCTGTAGCTAACATTCCAATGTTGTAGCTATATATAGCAAGTTAAATGAAACTACTGCAAGAAGTTAATGAACCTATGCAGTGTTTATTTAGCATGGTTACTCAAACGAAGCATGTGTTCACAGATGAGACTGTACTCATGATACTATGCAGTGTATGGTGCTTGTAGCTGCAGTGTTAGTGAATTGATCTTGTGCATGGCCCTTCAAATCATATATATACAACAAGTGAGCTTTCTGCAATGGATGCTAAACCATGTTCCAAAGGGAGAGCTACCAGCACTAGTGTAACAGAAAACCAAACAATGATGAGCGAGAGAGCTGCAAGGCTTCTGAACTACTACCAACTCTTAGGAATGTGAAGCTCCAGAATCTAATAAAATTACTACGGTTCAGTATAAGTATTTGGTTGTTTGATTGAGATTTAGTTTTGATTTAGAGTTACATGTATCCCACTTATGCAAGTTGCAAACAGAGTTAGGCTGCATGCATGTTGTTGAATAAATCTAGCTCTGTTAGAGTTTCAGTTATAGGTGTTAGTTTCAGTTAACACTTAGCCTTTTTTTCTTCAGTTAAGGGTTTAGCCTGATCTGTTAGGGTCTAGCACCTAGCAAGCACCTAGTAGCAGCAACACCTAGAAATGTTTGTAGCAGCAACACCTAGCAAGCACCTAGCATCCTTCAAATGAATCAACACCTAGCAAGCACCAGGAAGCACTAGCAAGCACCAACAAGCAGCCTTTCAAACAGCAGCACTGGCTCAAACATGAATCATACATGGGTTGCTGTGTCAAATCTAGCTAGGACAGAGAGAAGAACATCAAGCAACAAGAGCAACAACCAATAGGCTTTCTAGCAGCAGCCTAGGTTGCACCAGCAAGCAGCAGCAGTAGAGGAGGAGGAGGTGCATCGGGGGCTACCTGTCTGCAAGTGCGGCGACGGTCCTCTGCGGCGGCTTCAGCGGTCGAGGGCGGCGTGGCGTGCTTCTCCAGCTGCTGCTCCACGAGACGCGTGTGGCGTGCTGCTCCTCCGCGGTAGGTCGGGGACGAGGTCGCAGACGAGGTGCTGCTCCTCTGTGGTGAGGTCAAGGACGATGTCACATACGAGGTGGGAGAGGCGGTCGCCAGCAGTAAATCGAGGGGGAGAGGCCACTGGTGGGAGGAGGAGGATCGAGGTCGAGGGGATCTGTCCGCCGGAGTCTGTGGTCGCTCGCGTGAGAGGAGGGGTGGCATCACTCAGGCAAGGGGTGGTGGCCGCCGGTGGGAGGTGGCATCGCTCAGGGACGGGGCGGATTGAGGGACGGGGCGGCGTCGCGAAGCAGAGGGGAGGTTGCAGGTGGGATCTGGTCAGCACGGGAAGACGGGGAAATTTGGCTAAGTGTCCCCCGACGCCTTAGCAATAGCGCACCTCTCGGGGTGCGCCACTATGAGGCTTAGCAATGGCGCACCTCTAGGGGTGCGCCACTACCACTTTAGGTCTGGGTCAAAACGAAGACAAACCAGGGTTTGACAGAAATCGATTAGTATCGCACCGGCTCTGTCCCCTGGTTGGTTTGCCAAACCTGGTCGCCCAGGTTCGAACCCTGGCGGCCCCAATTTTTTCCCTTTTTTAAAAAAACTAGCCAGGTGCCCTCGCAAATGCGAGGGCATGTCTTAAATGCACCCATTTGAAATAAATTTATGGCTCTATGAACATTGAATTCTAACTTCTAAATGGTATTATTCTACAACCACCACAAACTCTCATCATGGTTCACATAGTTGCTTGCACATAACCATGGTATATAGTTCCTTGGCTGACTTGTTATTGGACGTGGCAAGGATATTTTAATTGAAGAAACTTTCAAGGCATATAGGTCATTAGAAAACACTCAACAGTTGCAGTCGAACAAACCCCATGTATATTGCCTTGATCTTGTTAATAGCTAGGAAACTTTTTCGTTCTCATGAATGCCCTCGTGTGGAATAGAAGAATTGCACGAAAAAGATGAGCTAGGAAAGTTAACAATGACAAAATTTCTCACCAATCTAGTCGCGTTAAGATTGATCTGATAATGTACTACACATTAGCCAAGCTGATGTGGAATAACTGATGGTCTAAAGCTGGTTGCCTAGCACCAAACTGCTTAAGCCCGTCCTCTCCTGTTTATGATATAAATACAACCATTATCTAGATACCTTAGGCCTAGAACCTGAGCCAATCACCCTCTTTTGATCATGCACTATGCCTTGGACGGGTTGGCGTGAGCTGGATCCGAGTAAAAAAAAAAGATGTCAGATGGATTTAATTTGGGCCTCTTGGTTTAAAATAAATGTTTTTCTTTGTCGAGATTTCCAAAATCTTGCCAAAAACCAGTTATTGGTTAGCACGGGAACAAATTTATACCGGACGTACGGAATACCCCGGTAGTTACATAATTTAATTTTAAAGATTTTTGATAATTTTTTGACAAGTTTATAACTTTGTTTGATAAATTATTGGAGGTATTTTGGCTGGCATTTTCGGCATGTCCGAAAATCTCTAATACCGTTGTCCATCGGTATAATTTTTAAAACCAAGAAAAAAACCTTGTGTAATTTTGTTACCATTTTTTCCCGCTGACTGGATACTACTCGTAGGATTTTTTTTCTTTTTGACGGGCGTAGGATTGTTGTTAGGTGTCCTTGACGTGCACAATATGTACTTTTTGTTGAGTTAATCCACGCCAAGACGTTCATCACATATGCATACAGATTAATGTTTGGACGTGTCTATCTATTAGCTAGAGAACTGTAGAGATAGATCACCTATTTTCTCGTTAAATCCCAGACTTATTTTAGAGTTCTCACAATCTTAAATCGGAGATCTCGCGATCAATAGCTTCATAACTTCTAGCCTATGCATATGTGTATATACACCGTTCGATTTTTTCTATTTTACTATCTCGTACTGAATATATTTAATCCACCCAACTAATTTAGATCTAGTTCATGTACGGTGTTTGTTTTTTAGGAACTCCTCTTATGTACATGAATTCTTTTTATAGAATTCTGCGCATAGTTTTGCCTAACTTTTAAATCTATTTTTCTTCAGAATATCCTTATACATCTGAACAAATGAATTAATTTAGTTGTATAATCTTTTTACATGGACGAACCACTACCTAATTCACATGGAATCCATATCTATATACTTTGCATTGTACGGACAGCTCCCAAGTTCTCACGTACTATTTATCTAATCTATATCTATATATTTGCATGTACGTATGCAATTTTGGTTGATTTTAATGGATGCAATTAGAGTCCTATAGGAATACGCTACCCTACCGATGCCTTTTTTTTATTATGTCATATCTGCACGGTAGTTTTTTTTGTATTTGGTAAGTACCAAATATCATGTATAGCAGATTTCTGAGATTGCCTAGCTACGTGACGTGTGTCAGATCAGACTACACTTTAACGTAACTTTTAATATTTCATTAAATCTTAGCCATATATTTTAGATCTAACAATTATAATGACTACACTTTTAACGTAACTTTTAATATTTCATTAAATCTTAGTCACATATTTTAGATTTAACAATTATAATAATTTTAATGATGTGGTTTAACGTGGTGGCTTTATTAAACATCCGTATTTTTCTTTTAGTATATAATAGATTTATTTAACCATGTGATAAATAGCATAATACACCAAAATAAAAGGCATAAATAGTTATAATTATGTAGAATATTTAAAATAATCTAGAATCTAGAAAATATTCAAAAATATAAATTATATGTCTATTTTGATCGGTGCAATGTGTAGATTAACAATATTACATCCATTACTCATACAAGAAAATGATACATAATTATCTTTTCACAATCTTCTTGCCCTTCTTTCTTGCAGTTGAATAATTTAGCCCTGGAACTCCTTGACTTCTTCTTTTGAATGGACGGCCTTTATTAGTTAGGGTGGTCCTGCTTCTTCTTATTGTGTATGGTTCTTCATCATCGTCGTTGTCATCTTCCATCTTCGGGTCGCCGTACTGGTCGAAGTCTAGCTCGTTGGCGGCTCCATCCATTCCGATGATGCTCCATTTGCCTCTTCTCACGACAACACGGCTGGGCTTTTGCGGGTCGGTAATGAAGAAGCATTGGTCCACTTGGGAAGCTAGTACCCATGGCTCATATTTCGCGGTGACCTTTGCGCTCGCTGTCTTGGATTTGGCTTCGGGTATAACCATGGTGGTGAAATGCCGGTCTTGTTTTACGACGCTCTTGGCCCACCTGACACGGAACATCGGCACATACTCTCCGACGTAGCTCAGCTCCCAGATCTCCTCGATCTTTCCGTAGTATCTCTGCTTGATGTCACCGGTGTAGGATTCCATCGTTTCCCCGGAGTTCTGATAATCGCTCTTCATGTCCTTTTTCTCGGTGTAGAATGTGTAGCCGTTGATATCGTACGCCTGAAATGTCACCAGGTTGTGTTCGGCGCCCTATGACAAGGCGAATATGAGTTTTTCTTCCGCAGAAGAATCCTCGTCTATAGGGTACGTCAGCATCTTGTCCTTGAACCACCGCGTGAAGGTTGAGTTGTGCTCTTTGATTATATCTCCGTCCTTCCTCTGTTGGTCCTGGTCATTGTATGTCTTTGCGATGAAGGTTTTGTGCTCTACCACCCAAGGATCAACCACATCTATGTGTTGTAGCAAAACTAGGTTTGCTCTTTCAAAGTCCGCGATTAGACCCTTGAAGTCGACATGCATTTCGCGGCTACCCTCGCGGTGACCCCATCCAACGAGCTTCCCGAGGTGCCTATTTACGGGTAGACCAACGGGGTTCTCGATTTCTAGATAACTCGTGCAGAAGGAGATGCACTCTTCGGTCAGAAAGCCCTTGGCTATGCTTCCGTCTGGACGTGCCCTGTTGCGAACATACCCTTTGATGACACCATTCATCCTTTCGAACGGCATCATGCTGTGAAGTAACGTCGGCCCCAGTTGGATGATATCCTCCACGATATGTACCAGCAGATGCACCATAACGTCGATGAATGCGGGCAGGAAGTACATCTCAAGCTCGCACAGTATCACCACGATCTCTTCCTGTAGCCTTCTGAGTTGCCTCACGCCAACAGACTTCTGAGAGATGACATCGAAAAAGTTGCATAGGCCAAAAAGCGTTTCACTGACGTGCGCGTCCATGATCCCACGGATTGCAACCGGAAGTATTTGCGTCATCGCACGTGATAGTCATGAGACTTCATCCCGCTGAACCTCTGCTTCACTTTGTCTAGGTACCTGCTTATCTTCCCCGCGTAACCGTAAGGAAGTTTTACTCCTAGGAGACAGTCAAAAAACTGCTCGATCTCCTTCTGACTTAGAGTGAAGCACGCGGGGGCAGTAATATGATCTTCTTGGCCTTTTTGCCCTTGCGACGACTTTGTGTGTCCTCCGCCTCATCATCTTCATCGTCATCATCATCATCATTAGGGAGTCCCGCGTGAAGCTTGATGTCTACGGGTGCTTCTATTCTTGTAGACAGTGTTGGGCCTCCAAGAGCAGAGGTTTGTAGAACAGCAACAAGTTTCCCTTAAGTGGATCACCCAAGGTTTATCGAACTCGTGGAGGAAGAGGTCAAAGATATCCCTCTCATGCAACCCCGCAACCACAAAGCAAGAAGTCTCTTGTGTCCCCAACACACCTAATAGGTGCACTAGTTCGGCGAAGAGATAGTGAAATACAGGTGGTATGAATAAGTATGAGCAGTAGTAACGGCGCCTGTAAAAGTGCTTGCCGGCGTGCGGATGATGGTAGTAATATTGCAGGAAGTAAAGATGCAAGAAACAATAAACAAGCAACGGTAGCAGTATTTAGGAACAAGGCCTAGGGATCATACTTTCACTAGTGGACACTCTCAACATTGATCACATAACAGAATAAATAGATAGATGCTAGACTCTACACTCTCTTGTTGGATGATGAACACCACTAACCGTGTAGGATTACACGAACCCTCAATGCCGGAGTTAACAAGCTCCACAATATTCAATGTTCATATTTAAATAACCTTAGAGTGCATGACAGATCAACATAACCAAACCAAGTACTAACATAGCATGCACACCGTCACCTTCACACTACGAAAGGAGGCATAGATCACATCAATACCATCATAGCAATAGTTAACTTCATAATCTACAAGAGATCACAGATCATAGCCTACGCCAAGTACTACACGATGCACACACTCGTCACCATTACACCGTGCGGAGAGGAATAAACTACTTTAATAACATCACTAGAGTAGCACACGGATAAATTGTGATACAAAACACATTGCAATCATAAAGAGATATAAATAAGCACTTCACTATGCCATTCATAACGGTGAATAAGTATTCTCGTGAAATATAGCCTAAGAGACCCACACGGTGCACACACTCGTCACCTTTACACACGTGGGACAAGGAGTCTCCGGAGATCACATAAGTAAAACCCACTTGACTAGCATAATGACATCTAGATTACAAGCATCATCATATGAATCTCAATCATGTAAGGCAGCTCATGAGATTATTGTATTGAAGTACATAGGAGAGAGATGAACCACATAGCTACCGGTACAGCCCCGAGCCTCGATGGAGAACTACTCCTCCTCATGGGAGACAACAGCGTTGATGAAGATGGCGGTGGTATTGATGGAGAAGCCTTCCGGGGCACTTCCCCGTCCCGGCGGCGTGCCGAACGAGACTCCTGTCCCCCGGATCTTGGCTTCACGATGGCGGCGGCTCGGGAAGGTTTCTCGTACCGTGGCTTTTCCGTATCGATGTTTTAGGTCGGGGACCTTTATATAGGCGAAGAGGCGGCGTCGAAGGTCAACGAGGCGGTGACACCCTAGGGGGCGCGGCCCGTGCCCGGCCGCGCCACCCTCGTCGTCCGGGGCCCACAGGGCCCTCCTCCGCGCGCTCTCGGGTGTTCCGGAAGCTTCGTGGAAAAATAGGATGCTCGGGCGTTGATTTCGTCCGATTCCGAGAATATTTCCTTACTAGGATTTCCGGAACCAAAAACAGCAGAAAACGAGAACCGGCCCTTCGGCATCTCATCAATAGGTTAGTTCCGGAAAACGCATAAATATGACATATAATGTATATAAAACATGTAGATATCATCAATAATGTGGCATGGAACATAAGAAATTATCGATACGTCGAGACGTATCGCATCCCTAAGCTTAGTTCCTGCTCGTCCCGAGCGGTAAACGATAACAAAGATAATTTCGGAGTGACATGCCATCATAACCTTGATCATACTATTGTAAGCATATGTAATGAATGCAGCGATCAAAACAATGGTAATGACATGAGTAAACAAATGAATCATAAAGCAAAGACTTTTCATGAATAGCACTTCAAGACAAGCATCAATAAGTCTTGCATAAGAGTTAACTCATAAAGCAATAAATCAAAGTAAAGGTATTGAAGCAACACAAAGGAAGATTAAGTTTCGGCGGTTGCTTTCAACTTGTAACATGTATATCTCATGGATAATTGTCAACTTAGAGAAATATAACAAGTGCAATATGCAAGTATGTAGGAATCAATGCACAGTTCACACAAGTGTTTGCTTCTTGAGGTGGAGAGAGATAGGTGAACTGACTCAACATAAAAGTAAAAGAAAGGTCCTTCAAAGAGGAAAGCATCGATTGCTATATTTGTGCTAGAGCTTTTATTTTGAAAACATGAAACAATTTTGTCAACGGTAGTAATAAAGCATATGTATCATGTAAATTATATCTTACAAGTTGCAAGCCTCATGCATAGTATACTAATAGTGCCCGCACCTTGTCCTAATTAGTTTGGACTACCGGATCATCGCAATACACATGTTTTAACCAAGTGTCACAAAGGGGTACCTCTATGCCGCCTGTACAAAGGTCTAAGGAGAAAGCTCGCATTTTGGATTTCTCGCTTTTGATTATTCTCAACTTAGACATCCATACCGGGACAACATGGACAACATGATAATGGACTCCTCTTTAATGCATAAGCATGTAGCAACAATTAGTGTTCTCATATGAGATTGAAGATATATGTCCAAAACTGAAACTTCCACCATGATTCATGGCTTTAGTTAGCGGCCCAATGTTCTTCTCTAACAATATGCATGCTCTAACCATTAAAGTGGTAGATCTCCCTTACTTCGAGACAAGACGGACATGCATAGCAACTCACATGATATTCAACAAAGAGTAGTTGATGGCGTCCCCAGAAACATGGTTATCGCACAACAAGCAACTTAATAAGAGATAAAGTGCATAAGTAAATATTCAATACCACAATAGTTTTTAAGCTATTTGTACCATGAGCTATATATTGTAAAGGTAAAGAATGGAAATTTTAAAGGTAGCACTCAAGCAATTTACTTTGGAATGGCGGAGAAATACCATGTAGTAGGTAGGTATGGTGGACACAAATGGCATAGTGGTTGGCTCAAGGATTTTGGATGCATGAGAAGTATTCCCTCTCGATACAAGGTTTAGGCTAGCAAGGTTATTTGAAACAAACACAAGGATGAACCTGTAACATCCCTAAGTTTTCAAAATTCAAAAGTTCATCATGCATTCATTTCATCCATGCATTAAAAGTCAAATAAAATAAATAAACCTTAATAAGTAAGACCCTAGTGGTATTATGTTTCTATTTAGGCTATGTGCTAAAATTATTTTATTTATTTTCCAAATGAGCCTTTCTTGCCCCTTTTGGTCCTAAAGCAAACCCCTGGATATTTCAAAAATTTTGAAACAATTTTGAACTCGATCGGAGTTGTGAATCAAAAGTTATGAAATAAGAAAGAAAAGGAAAAAAAGAGAAAAGAACAAAAAAAAAGAAACGGACCTAACCGGCCGAACTGGGCCAGCCCAAGCCAGCCCAGCCCGACCGGCGGCCCAACCCCCTTCCTCTCTCTCCTCCCTGCCACCGGGCCCCACCTGCCCGTTGGCCCCACCTGTCGGACCCCATCCCCAACCTCCCGCTCGCCCCCAACCGCCCGCTCCCGCACGACGTCTGCGCCCACCCCGGCCACTTCGCCACCTCTCCCCACTCGCCCCGACCCCCTCTCTCAGCCCACGGACGCTCCCCTTAAAGCCCCGCTCCCCCTCGACCATTTCCCCCTTCCCCTCTCCCTTTCACACCGCCAGGCTGCGGCGATTGCTCGCCGGAGCCGCGCCTACCGCCGCCCACTCCGGCCGCCCGCCTCGGCCACACGGGGCCGCGAAACGCCGCGCCGCCGCCACTCTCTGCCTCACCGCGGTCCGCCGCATCTCGTCGTCTCCTCCGCCAAGCCGATAACCCGCAACATCGCCGGCGACCACAGCGTCCGAGCCGCCCCGCCGCCGTCGTCACCATCTCCGGTCGGCAGTGAGCTTCTTCTCCCTCTTATCCCCTTCCTTTTCTTCTTTTAGTCTTACACCGTAGGATCTAGATCCAGCGCCCCAGATAGAACCACTCAACCGAAAGGGTATCGACGAATAGGAAGCAGCCACGTGGCCTGCACAGTCAGCGCCCAGTCAAACTGAGTTTAAATTCGAATTTAAATGTCAGAAAATGTTCCCATCTTGTAAAATCAATATAAAATCAACCGTAGGCCCAAATTTATCACATTTTATATTGTTGGAAAGCTTACAACCTGTACAACACAACCATGCAACAATACAGTACATGTTCTATGATGCAATTTGCACCATAATTCAAAACAGAGATTTAACCCTTTGACACTATAAAATTTGTGTAAATTAATCCAGTGGGCCAAATTTTACAAATGTGTAGTCTCTGAAATCCTTAGAACATGTAGATCATCATGGAACCATAGTTGGCCAAAGTTGATACGTGCACAAACTTGCTTAAGCAAATTTATTCAAATCAGTATTCTGACAATAATTCAAATTCTACAAACTATTTTTGAATGAATCCAATTGCATTAGTCTTATATTACTGTACCCTATCCAGAGACGTCAAGTTTAGATTTTTACAAAACATAATTGTTACAGTACCTATTTTAAATTGGTGCCTATGCATTGTATAAGCTACTAACGATGCTATAATTGAAATCTTAATAAAACAAATACAACCAGAGAACTTTAACAACATTATAAATACCGGAGAACCTCATTTGCAACATCTTCTCATCAAGTAATTGTGTGAAGTTAAATCGTGCATATCATGCATGCATACATGTCTATGGTTGTGCATTCGAATGTTGTGTTTATTTGGCTTCGTTTGTCTTGTTTAGATTGTGAGGAGGACCGGGGTCTTGCTTGTGATTGTCTGTGATTGTTCAAGGTTGCTTTGACCAAGGCAAGTGACACTCATCTTATCACCCAGTTTTAATTAAAGCATTAGTGTTTTTCTAGTAGTATGCATGATAGGTTGTTATTGGTTTTCAAAGTGAATGCAATGCTAGAATACCTAGTAGTGGATAGCCACCCTGAACCCCCCGTTAGGTAAATGCTTTGCCGTACCTGGCTACTATCAAAATTACCGCCGCTCTTGTATTTGTTTGGTGGTTTACAAAAGTTTACAAAACTTTGAAAACTAACAACCTTAATGCACACACGGGTGGATTGGCCGATTGGTGGGCGGCTACTCAGGGCCACATTGTGGTTGTCTTCGCTCGAGGGTGCGCATTGTTGAGTGGCTACTCAGGGCCACATTGTGGTTGTCTTCGCCTGAGGGTGCGCATTATTGCGTGACTACTCAGGGCCACATTGTGGTTGTCTTCGCCTGAGGGTGCACTTGTGGATCGCCACCCAGGAACAAAGAGATTTGTAGGTCTTCACTGTTTTAGATAGCTTCCAGAGTGCAGCCTTATGGTATATGGCTCTGCCAAGATTCTTAAGTTGTGGAGGTTCATCCCTGTTGTCGGATTAGAGGGTGGTTGCGTAAATGCAAGAGAAACGGGTCCGGCTAGTATGGGTGAACTTCTCTTCCCAAAGGTCTTGTCTCATCTTACTCTTGGGTAGGATGGGTCTTAAGGTGAAAGTGCACAACCTCTCGAGAGTTAAATCTAAGATCTTAGTCTGTGTCCCTAGGTCATGGACAATTTGAGCTGCTAGGCGGGATTGTACCGAAGAATCTCAACACCCCTTTTGTTTTCTAAAGTCAATTAAAATATGCTAGAGACCCTTCATGGTGTGTCATGGTGAGCCCTCTGAACACCCATGATGGATTTCAAAGTTACCTAAATAAACTTCGTGGTGTGTCATGGTGCGCCCTCTGAACACCCACGATGAATTTCAAAGATTTCAAATGTTTTATCAAATATAGGACAAAACTGGCTTTATGCAAATAGCCTAGCTCCACCAGCCAAATTCATGTAGTTAGTCTTTTCAAAACAGCCACCAAATAAGTGTCATTTGCCAGTACATCATTGTACTGACCTCCATTCGTGGGGCTGCATATTCAAACGTGCAGGTCGCTCCGATGAAGGTTACTGATAGGATCTCGAGTCTACATTCCAACATGTCTGCCTGTGGCGCATGATCAAGATGGAGGCTCCATGCTACTTTATTTCCGTTGTGTTAGATATTGGAACTTTATTTGAATGCTAGTCATTTGGACTATGCAAGTTGTATTTCCCTTATTTGTCGTACCGGATCATTACGTTGTAATGTTGATACTATTGCTATGAATGCTATATTTTGTACTCGTGGTGCTATCGGTGATCCAGGGAGTAGCACTCGAACACATGTGTTCTACCTTTGTTAAAAGGTAGGACGTTACAAAATGGTATCGTAGCATAGTGTTGCCCGTAGGATCGAGACCCTAGGTTTGGATTAGAAATAGGAAGATCCTAGTATGAAAATTCTATCTAATCTTTATTCCATCAAAACAAAAGTGTGCTTTATGAACTTCTAGTACTCTCATCTATTCCATCTTCAAAAATGTTTTTCTCTTTCCTTAGATGACCTAACTCATGAAAACCATCAAGGAAGACGAGCAAGTAGCCATATTATTTAGCTTGTTAAGGTAGTCAAGAGGCATTAGATGACCCCATTGACTATTTTGTATTGTCCTACACTTGATGTATGGCAGTACCCACGTTTTATTCGTATTACTAAAAAAATATTTTGTTTTAAATGAATGTTTGTGTGTTGCTTTATTGTTATGGTTTTATGGATTGTTTATTGTGTGACTTGTTTGTGCATGGGTAGGAAATTTTATTCCCTAGATCTGTCTATCTTGCTTCTCATCTATGCTAAAACAACCACAAATATCGCCAAGACGTGATCCAACCCAATCAGAGATTTTGGAATCCCAAGATGTGGATGTTATCTTGAGAATGGACTGGATAACTGCCTATAAAGGATTCATAGATTGTGCTAGTAGATCAATCACACTCACTACCCCTGAAGGAAAAAGGATTGGATTCAAATCCCAATTGAATGTTGGAGATTTTAGGCTGAACTATCTTAAGGGAGTTAGCCTAAACCATCTTAAGGAGGTTAGCCTAGACCAAGTGGCTATTGTAAGAGAATACCCAGATGTCTTTCCAGGGGAATTACCAGGAATGCCTCACTGGACGGAGAAGTGGAGTTCCTTATCGATTTGCTTCCGGGCACTCGGCCCTATAGCAAAGAGACCCTATCCCATGTCCACCGAAGAGTTGAAAGAACTCAAGAAACGAGTTGAAGGAGCAACTAGGAAAAGGATTTATCCAAGAAAGTTCATCCCCGTGGGGAGCACCTGGTTCCGTTTGTTGAGAAAAAGGACAGAGCCAACGGTTGGTTATGGATTACCACTCACCGAATGAAGTAACCATCAAGAACAAGTACCCATTACCTAGAATCAATGATCTCGTTTGATCGGTTAGAAGGAGCTAGTGTATTTTCCAAGATCGATCTTCGGTCTGGATACTTTCAACTCAAGATTAGGGAGCAGGATATTCCCAAGACAGCCTTCGTCACCAGATATGGCTCATACGAGTACACGGTGATGCCTTTTGGCTTAACCAATGCTCCATCATACTTCATGAATATGATGAACAAAGTGTTCATGGAATTCCTTGACAAGTTTGTCGTAGTCTTCATTGACGACATACTTATCTATTCCAAGAACAACGAAGAGCATGAGAAACACCTACGTCTGATATTGGAGAAACTCCGAGAACACAAGCTATATGCCAAGTTTAGCAAATGTGAGTTCTGGCTCAGTGAAGTAGGATTTCTTGGACACGTCATATCCAAGGAAGAAATTGCGGTTGATCCATCCAAGGTAGCTGCAGTGACAGAATGGGAACGTCCGAAGAATGTTGGAGAAATTCGCAGTTTCTTAGGATTGGCTGGTTACTATAGAAGGTTCATTGAGAATTTCTCCAAGATTGCAAAACCAATGACAGAATTACTGAAGAAAGAGAAGAAGTTTGCTTGGACTGAAGCTTGTGAAGCTAGTTTCCAGGAGTTGAAGAAGAGATTAGTGTATGCACCAATTCAGTGCTTACCGATCCGGAGAAAGAATTTCAGGTTTATCGTGACGCTTCTCGTCAAGGACTAGGAAGTGTGTTGATGCGAGGAAGGCAAGGTGGCAGCCTATGCTTCCAGGCAACTCAAGAAACATGAAGTAAATTACCCCACGCATGATATTGAGTTGGCTTCAGTAGTTCATGCATTGAAAACCTGGAGACACTATTTGATGGGGAAACGATGTGAAATATTCACCGAGCACAAGAGTTTGAAGTACATCTTCACCCAGAAGGATTTGAACATGAGACAAAGGAGATGGTTGGAACTCATCAAGGATTACGATCTGAGTTTGCAATACCATCCTGGTAAATAAAATGTAGTGGCTGATGCTTTAAGTCGTAAGGTTTATGTGAATTGCCTATCGACAGAAGAATTACATGAAGATCTATGCAGAGGATTGAAGGACCTCAGTTTGGAAGTAGTACCAAAAGGCTTTGTAGCATCGTTGATAGTACAACCTACACTGATGGATAGAATAAAAGAAACCCAGAAGGGAGATGAAGATATAGAGAAGATAAAGGAAAACCTGAAGGAAGATAAGGCCAAAGGTTTTAGTGAAGATGAGCAAGGAACCGTTTGGTTCGGGAAACGGATATGCGTAGCAAATGACCCTGAACTTAGGAAGCTGATATTCCAGGAAGCTCATGAGACACCCTATTCCATTCACCCCGGTAATACCAAGATGTACATGGATTTGAAGGAGAAATTCTGGTGGAACAACATGAAGCGAGACATCGCAGAATATATAGCCAAGTGTGATGTGTGTAGTAGAGTAAAGGTCTGAGCACCGAAACCAGCAGGTTTATTGCAACCGTTGAAGGTTCCGTGACAGGAAATGGGATCAAATTGGTATGGACTTTATTACCGGATTACCCCGAACAAGATCAGGGTATGATTCGATTTGGGTTATAGTGGATCGTCTGACAAAGGTAGCTCACTTTGTGCCAGTAAAGACCACTTATACCAGTGCTAAGTTAGCAGATATCTACATGAAGAGAATTGTATGCCTACATGGTGTTCCTAAGAGTATTGTGTCTGATAGAGGTACCCAATTTACGTCACATTTCGGAGACAACTACATGAGTCCTTAGGAACCAGATTGGAGTTCAGGTACGGCTTTTCACCCTCAAACGAGATGGTCGGACCGAGAGAGTGAATCAGATCTTAGAGGACATGTTGAGAGCTTGTGTTATAGACTATGGATCCAGCTTGGGATGATAGTTTACCCTATGCAGAATTTTCTTACAACAACGAGCTTATCAAGCTAGCATTGAAATGTCACCATTTGAAGCTCTTTATGGGAGAAAGTGTACCACACCACCGTTGTGGAGTGGAGTAGGAGAAAGAAGTTTCTTTGGACCTGATATTATCCAAGAAGCAGAAGAAAAGGTTAGATCGATCAAGGATAGACCGAAGATAGCACAGACCTAGACGAAGAGCTATGCCGACAATAAGCGCAGGGATGTCTCTTATGAGATTGGAGATAGAGTTTATCTCAGAGTATCACCCCTTCGAGGTGTCAAGAGATTTGGAATCAAGGGAAAGTTAGCTCCCAGATTTATTGGACCTTTCAAAATCTTGTCCCGTAAAGGAGAAGTAGCTTATGAGATTGAATTGCCGGAGATTCTTTCAAGCAGGTGCATAATGTGTTCCATGTCGGTCGGCTTGAAGAAATGTCACCCCGAGATGTCAGAAACCCCGTTGAAGGATACATTACCCCTCGAGGAAGTTCATTTGGAAAGTGACTTGACCTATGAGGAGAAACCAATAAAAATCTTGGAAAGGGCTGAAAGGAATACTCGTACCAAGACTATCAAGTTCTGCAAAGTTCAGTGGAGTCACCATACTGAGGAAGAAGCAACTTGGGAGCGTGAAGACAACCTTCGAGAAGATCACCCTCACCTATTTGCTAGCCTTTTCGAAGCCCGAGGACGTGCTTCATCTTAAGGGGTTAGTCCGTAACATCCCTAAGTTTTCAAAATTCAAAAGTTCATCATGCATTCATTTCATCCATGCATTAAAAGTCAAATAAAATAAATAAACCTTAATAAGTAAGACCCTAGTGGTATTATGTTTCTATTTAGGCTATGTGCTAAAATTATTTTATTTATTTTCCAAATGAGCCTTTCTTGCCCCTTTTGGTCCTAAAGCAAACCCCTGGATATTTCAAAAATTTTGAAACAATTTTGAACTCGATCGGAGTTGTGAATCAAAAGTTATGAAATAAGAAAGAAAAGGAAAAAAAAGAGAAAAGAACAAAAAAAGAAACGGACCTAACCGGCCGAACCGGGCCAGCCCAAGCCAGCCCAGCCCGACCGGCGGCCCAACCCCTTCCTCTCTCTCCTCCCCGCCACCGGGCCCCACCTGCCCGTTGGCCCCACCTGTCGGACCCCATCCCCAACCTCCCGCTCGCCCCCAACCGCCCGCTCCCGCACGACGTCCGCGCCCACCCCGGCCACTTCGCCACCTCTCCCCACTCGCCCCGACCCCCCTCTCTCAGCCCACGGACGCTCCCCTTAAAGCCCCGCTCCCCCTCGACCATTTCCCCCTTCCCCCTCTCCCTTTCACACCGCCGGGCCGCGGCGATTGCTCGCCGGAGCCGCGCCTACCGCCGCCCACTCCGGCCGCCCGCCTCGGCCACACGGGGCCGCGAAACGCCGCGCCGCCGCCACTCTCTGCCTCACCGCGGTCCGCCGCATCTCGTCGTCTCCTCCGCCAAGCCGATAACCCGCAACATCGCCGGCGACCACGGCGTCCGAGCCGCCCCGCCGCCGTCGTCACCATCTCCGGTCGGCGGTGAGCTTCTTCTCCCTCTTATCCCCTTCCTTTTCTTCTTTTAGTCTTACACCGTAGGATCTAGATCCAGCGCCCCGGATAGAACCACTCAACCGAAAGGGTATCGACGAATAGGAAGCAGCCACGTGGCCTCGCACGGTCGGCGCCCGATCAAACCGAGTTTAAATTCGAATTTAAATGTCGGAAAATGTTCCCATCTTGTAAAATCAATATAAAATCAACCGTAGGCCCAAATTTATCACATTTTATATTGTTGGAAAGCTTACAACCTGTACAACACAACCATGCAACAATACAAGTACATGTTCTATGATGCAATTTGCACCATAATTCAAAACAGAGATTTAACCCTTTGACACTATAAAATTTGTGTAAATTAATCCAAGTGGGCCAAATTTTACAAATGTGTAGTCTCTGAAATCCTTAGAACATGTAGATCATCATGGAACCATAGTTGGCCAAAGTTGATACGTGCACAAACTTGCTTAAGCAAATTTATTCAAATCAGTATTCGACAATAATTCAAATTCTACAAACTATTTTTGAATGAATCCAATTGCATTAGTCTTATATTACTGTACCCTATCCAGAGACGTCAAGTTTAGATTTTTACAAAACATAATTGTTACAGTACCTATTTTAAATTGGTGCCTATGCATTGTATAAGCTACTAACGATGCTATAATTGAAATCTTAATAAAACAAATACAACCAGAGAACTTTAACAACATTATAAATACCGGAGAACCTCATTTGCAACATCTTCTCATCAAGTAATTGTGTGAAGTTAAATCGTGCATATCATGCATGCATACATGTCTATGGTTGTGCATTCAGAATGTTGTGTTTATTTGGCTTCCGTTTGTCTTGTTTAGATTGTGAGGAGGACCAGGGTCTTGCTTGTGATTGCTTGTGATTGTTCAGGTTGCTTTGACCAAGGCAAGTGACACTCATCTTATCACCCAGTTTTAATTAAAGCATTAGTGTTTTTCTAGTAGTATGCATGATAGGTTGTTATTGGTTTTCAAAGTGAATGCAATGCTAGAATACCTAGTAGTGGATAGCCACCCTGAACCCCCCTGTTAGGTAAATGCTTTGCCGTACCTGGCTACTATCAAAATTACCGCCGCTCTTGTATTTGTTTGGTGGTTTACAAAAGTTTACAAAACTTTGAAAACTAACAACCTTAATGCACACCTGGTGGATTGGCTGATTGGTGGGCGGCTACTCAGGGCCACATTGTGGTTGTCTTCGCCTGAGGGTGCGCATTGTTGAGTGGCTACCCAGGGCCACATTGTGGTTGTCTTCGCCTGAGGGTGCGCATTATTGCGTGACTACTCAGGGCCACATTGTGGTTGTCTTCGCCTGAGGGTGCACTTGTGGATCGCCACCCAGGAACAAAGAGATTTGTAGGTCTTCACTGTTTTAGATAGCTTCCAGTGCAGCCTTATGGTATATGGCTCTGCCAAGATTCTTAAGTTGTGGAGGTTCATCCTGTTGTCGGATTAGAGGGTGGTTGCAGAAATGCAAGAGAAACGGGTCTGGCTAGTATGGGTGAACTTCTCTTCCCAAAGGTCTTGTCTCATCTTACTCTTGGGTAGGATGGGTCTTAAGGTGAAAGTGCACAACCTCTCGAGAGTTAAATCTAAGATCTTAGCCGTGTCCCCGGTCATGGACAATTTGAGCTGCTAGGCAGGGATTGTACTGAAGAATCTCAACACCCCTTTTGTTTTCTAAAGTCAATTAAAATATGCTAGAGACCCTTCATGGTGTGTCATGGTGAGCCCTCTGAACACCCATGATGGATTTCAAAGTTACCTAAATAAACTTCGTGGTGTGTCATGGTGCGCCCTCTGAACACCCACGATGAATTTCAAAGATTTCAAATGTTTTATCAAATATAGGACAAAACTGGCTTTATGCAAATAGCCTAGCTCCACCAGCCAAATTCATGTAGTTAGTCTTTTCAAAACTGCCACCAAATAAGTGTCATTTGCCAGTACATCATTGTACTGACCTCCATTCGTGGGGCTGCATATTCAAACGTGCAGTCGCTTCGATGAAGGTTACTCGATAGTATCTCGAGTCTACATTCCAACATGTCCGCTCGTGGCGCATGATCAAGATGGAGGCTCCATGCTACTTTATTTCCGTTGTGTTAGATATTGGAACTTTATTTGAATGCTAGTCATTTGGACTATGCAAGTTGTATTTCCCTTATTTGTCGTACCGGATCATTACGTTGTAATGTTGATACTATTGCTATGAATGCTATATTTTGTACTGTGGTGCTATCAGTGATCCAGGGAGTAGCACTGAACACATGTGTTCTACCTTTGTTAAAAGGTAGGACGTTACAAAATGGTATCAGAGCATAGTGTTGCCTGTAGGATCGAGACCCTAGGTTTGGATTAGAAATAGGAAGATCCTAGTATGAAAATTCTATCTAATCTTTATTCCATCAAAACAAAAGTGTGCTTTATGAACTTCTAGTACTCTCATCTATTCCATCTTCAAAAATGTTTTTCTCTTTCCTTAGATGACCTAACTCATGAAAACCATCAAGGAAGACGAGCAAGTAGCCATATTATTTAGCTTGTTAAGGTAGTCAAGAGGCATTAGATGACCCCATTGACTATTTTGTATTGTCCTACACTTGATGTATGGCAGTACCCACGTTTTATTCGTATTACTAAAAAAATATTTTGTTTTAAATGAATGTTTGTGTGTTGCTTTATTGTTATGGTTTTATGGATTGTTTATTGTGTGACTTGTTTGTGCATGGGTAGGAAATTTTATTCCCTAGATCTCGTCTATCTTGCTTCTCATCTATGCTAAAACAACCACAAATACCGCCAAGACGTGATCCAACCCAATCGAGAGATTTTGGAATCCCAAGATGTGGATGTTATCTTGAGAATGGACTGGATAAGCGCCTATAAAGGATTCATAGATTGTGCTAGTAGATCAATCACACTCACTACCCCCGAAGGAAAAAGGATTGGATTCAAATCCCAATTGAATGTTGGAGATTTTAGGCTGAACTATCTTAAGGGAGTTAGCCTAAACCATCTTAAGGAGGTTAGCCTAGACCAAGTGGCTATTGTAAGAGAATACCCAGATGTCTTTCCAGGGGAATTACCAGGAATGCCTCCGGACAGAGAAGTGGAGTTCCTTATCGATTTGCTTCCGGGCACTGGCCCTATAGCAAAGAGACCCTATCCCATGTCCACTGAAGAGTTGAAAGAACTCAAGAAACAGTTGAAGGAGCAACTAGGAAAAGGATTTATCCAAGAAAGTTCATCCCCGTGGGGAGCACCGGTTCTGTTTGTTGAGAAAAAGGACAGGAGCCAACGGTTGGTTATGGATTACCACTCACTGAATGAAGTAACCATCAAGAACAAGTACCCATTACCTAGAATCAATGATCTGTTTGATCAGTTAGAAGGAGCTAGTGTATTTTCCAAGATCGATCTTCGGTCTGGATACTTTCAACTCAAGATTAGGGAGCAGGATATTCCCAAGACAGCCTTCGTCACCAGATATGGCTCATACGAGTACACGGTGATGCCTTTTGGCTTAACCAATGCTCCATCATACTTCATGAATATGATGAACAAAGTGTTCATGGAATTCCTTGACAAGTTTGTCGTAGTCTTCATTGACGACATACTTATCTATTCCAAGAACAACGAAGAGCATGAGAAACACCTACGTCGATATTGGAGAAACTCCGAGAACACAAGCTATATGCCAAGTTTAGCAAATGTGAGTTCCGGCTCGGTGAAGTAGGATTTCTTGGACACGTCATATCCAAGGAAGGAATTGCGGTTGATCCATCCAAGGTAGCTGCAGTGACAGAATGGGAACCTCCGAAGAATGTTGGAGAAATTCGCAGTTTCTTAGGATTGGCTGGTTACTATAGAAGGTTCATTGAGAATTTCTCCAAGATTGCAAAACCAATGACAGAATTACTGAAGAAAGAGAAGAAGTTTGCTTGGACTGAAGCTTGTGAAGCTAGTTTCCAGGAGTTGAAGAAGAGATTAGTGTATGCACCAATTCTGTGCTTACCTGATCTGGAGAAAGAATTTCAGGTTTACTGTGACGCTTCTCGTCAAGGACTAGGAAGTGTGTTGATGCAGGAAGGCAAGGTGGCAGCCTATGCTTCCAGGCAACTCAAGAAACATGAAGTAAATTACCCCACGCATGATATTGAGTTGGCTTCAGTAGTTCATGCATTGAAAACCTGGAGACACTATTTGATGGGGAAACGATGTGAAATATTCACCGACCACAAGAGTTTGAAGTACATCTTCACCCAGAAGGATTTGAACATGAGACAAAGGAGATGGTTGGAACTCATCAAGGATTACGATCTGAGTTTGCAATACCATCCTGGTAAATAAAATGTAGTGGCTGATGCTTTAAGTCGTAAGGTTTATGTGAATTGCCTATCGACGGAAGAATTACATGAAGATCTATGCGGAGGATTGAAGGACCTCAGCTTGGAAGTAGTACCAAAAGGCTTTGTAGCATCGTTGATAGTACAACCTACATCGATGGATAGAATAAAAGAAACCCAGAAGGGAGATGAAGATATAGAGAAGATAAAGGAAAACCTGAAGGAAGATAAGGCCAAAGGTTTTAGTGAAGATGAGCAAGGAACCGTTTGGTTCGGGAAACGGATATGCGTAGCAAATGACCCTGAACTTAGGAAGCTGATATTCCAGGAAGCTCATGAGACACCCTATTCCATTCACCCCGGTAATACCAAGATGTACATGGATTTGAAGGAGAAATTCTGGTGGAACAACATGAAGCGAGACATCGCAGAATATATAGCCAAGTGTGATGTGTGTAGTAGAGTAAAGGCTGAGCACCAGAAACCAGCAGGTTTATTGCAACCGTTGAAGGTTCCAGACGAGGAAATGGGATCAAATTGGTATGGACTTTATTACCGGATTACCCCGAACAAGATCGGGGTATGATTCGATTTGGGTTATAGTGGATCGTCTGACAAAGGTAGCTTACTTTGTGCCAGTAAAGACCACTTATACCAGTGCTAAGTTAGCAGATATCTACATGAAGAGAATTGTATGCCTACATGGTGTTCCTAAGAGTATTGTGTCTGATAGAGGTACCCAATTTACGTCACATTTCTGGAAACAACTACATGAGTCCTTAGGAACCAGATTGGAGTTCAGTACAGCTTTTCACCCTCAAACAGATGGTCAGACTGAGAGAGTGAATCAGATCTTAGAGGACATGTTGAGAGCTTGTGTTATAGACTATGGATCCAGTTGGGATGATAGTTTACCCTATGCAGAATTTTCTTACAACAACAGTTATCAAGCTAGCATTGAAATGTCACCATTTGAAGCTCTTTATGGGAGAAAGTGTACCACACCACTGTTGTGGAGTGGAGTAGGAGAAAGAAGTTTCTTTGGACCCGATATTATCCAAGAAGCGGAAGAAAAGGTTAGATCGATCAAGGATAGACCGAAGATAGCACGATCTAGACAGAAGAGCTATGCCGACAATAAGCGCGAGGATGTCTCTTATGAGATTGGAGATAGAGTTTATCTCAGAGTATCACCCCTTCGAGGTGTCAAGAGATTTGGAATCAAGGGAAAGTTAGCTCCCAGATTTATTGGACCTTTCAAAATCTTGTCCCGTAAAGGAGAAGTAGCTTATGAGATTGAATTGCCAGAGATTCTTTCAGCAGTGCATAATGTGTTCCATGTCAGTCAGTTGAAGAAATGTCACCCCGAGATGTCAGAAACCCCGTTGAAGGATACAGTACCCCTCGAGGAAGTTCATTTGGAAAGTGACTTGACCTATGAGGAGAAACCAATAAAAATCTTGGAAAGGGCTGAAAGGAATACTCGTACCAAGACTATCAAGTTCTGCAAAGTTCAGTGGAGTCACCATACCGAGGAAGAAGCAACTTGGGAGCGTGAAGACAACCTTCGAGAAGATCACCCTCACCTATTTGCTAGCCTTTTCGAAGCCTCGAGGACGTGCTTCATCTTAAGGGGGTTAGTCTGTAACATCCCTAAGTTTTCAAAATTCAAAAGTTCATCATGCATTCATTTCATCCATGCATTAAAAGTCAAATAAAATAAATAAACCTTAATAAGTAAGACCCTAGTGGTATTATGTTTCTATTTAGGCTATGTGCTAAAATTATTTTATTTATTTTCCAAATGAGCCTTTCTTGCCCCTTTTGGTCCTAAAGCAAACCCCTGGATATTTCAAAAAATTTGAAACAATTTTGAACTCGATCGGAGTTGTGAATCAAAAGTTATGAAATAAGAAAGAAAAGGAAAAAAAAGAGAAAAGAACAAAAAAAAGAAACGGACCTAACCGGCCGAACCGGGCCAGCCCAAGCCAGCCCAGCCCGACCGGCGGCCCAACCCCCTTCCTCTCTCTCCTCCCTGCCACCGGGCCCCACCTGCCCGTTGGCCCCACCTGTCGGACCCCATCCCCAACCTCCCGCTCGCCCCCAACCGCCCGCTCCCGCACGACGTCTGCGCCCACCCCGGCCACTTCGCCACCTCTCCCCACTCGCCCCGACCCCCTCTCTCAGCCCACGGACGCTCCCCTTAAAGCCCCGCTCCCCCTCGACCATTTCCCCCTTCCCCCTCTCCCTTTCACACCGCCAGGCTGCGGCGATTGCTCGCCGGAGCCGCGCCTACCGCCGCCCACTCCGGCCGCCCGCCTCGGCCACACGGGGCCGCGAAACGCCGCGCCGCCGCCACTCTCTGCCTCACCGCGGTCCGCCGCATCTCGTCGTCTCCTCCGCCAAGCCGATAACCCGCAACATCGCCGGCGACCACGGCGTCCGAGCCGCCCCGCCGCCGTCGTCACCATCTCCGGTCGGCGGTGAGCTTCTTCTCCCTCTTATCCCCTTCCTTTTCTTCTTTTAGTCTTACACCGTAGGATCTAGATCCAGCGCCCCGAGATAGAACCACTCAACCGAAAGGGTATCGACGAATAGGAAGCAGCCACGTGGCTCTGCACGATCAGCGCCGATCAAACCGAGTTTAAATTCGAATTTAAATGTCGGAAAATGTTCCCATCTTGTAAAATCAATATAAAATCAACCGTAGGCCCAAATTTATCACATTTTATATTGTTGGAAAGCTTACAACCTGTACAACACAACCATGCAACAATACAGTACATGTTCTATGATGCAATTTGCACCATAATTCAAAACAGAGATTTAACCCTTTGACACTATAAAATTTGTGTAAATTAATCCAGTGGGCCAAATTTTACAAATGTGTAGTCTCTGAAATCCTTAGAACATGTAGATCATCATGGAACCATAGTTGGCCAAAGTTGATACGTGCACAAACTTGCTTAAGCAAATTTATTCAAATCAGTATTCTGACAATAATTCAAATTCTACAAACTATTTTTGAATGAATCCAATTGCATTAGTCTTATATTACTGTACCCTATCCAGAGACGTCAAGTTTAGATTTTTACAAAACATAATTGTTACAGTACCTATTTTAAATTGGTGCCTATGCATTGTATAAGCTACTAACGATGCTATAATTGAAATCTTAATAAAACAAATACAACCAGAGAACTTTAACAACATTATAAATACCGGAGAACCTCATTTGCAACATCTTCTCATCAAGTAATTGTGTGAAGTTAAATCGTGCATATCATGCATGCATACATGTCTATGGTTGTGCATTCGAATGTTGTGTTTATTTGGCTTCCGTTTGTCTTGTTTAGATTGTGAGGAGGACCGGGGTCTTGCTTGTGATTGCTGTGATTGTTCAGAGTTGCTTTGACCAAGGCAAGTGACACTCATCTTATCACCCAGTTTTAATTAAAGCATTAGTGTTTTTCTAGTAGTATGCATGATAGGTTGTTATTGGTTTTCAAAGTGAATGCAATGCTAGAATACCTAGTAGTGGATATCCACCCTGAACCCCCCTGTTAGGTAAATGCTTTGCCGTACCCGGCTACTATCAAAATTACCGCCGCTCTTGTATTTGTTTGGTGGTTTACAAAAGTTTACAAAACTTTGAAAACTAACAACCTTAATGCACACCTGGGTGGATTGGCTGATTGGTGGGCGGCTACTCAGGGCCACATTGTGGTTGTCTTCGCCTGAGGGTGCGCATTGTTGAGTGGCTACTCAGGGCCACATTGTGGTTGTCTTCGCCTGAGGGTGCGCATTATTGCGTGACTACTCAGGGCCACATTGTGGTTGTCTTCGCCTGAGGGTGCACTTGTGGATCGCCACCCAGGAACAAAGAGATTTGTAGATCTTCACTATTTTAGATAGCTTCCAGTGCAGCCTTATGGTATATGGCTCTGCCAAGATTCTTAAGTTGTGGAGGTTCATCCTGTTGTCGGATTAGAGGGTGGTTGCGTAAATGCAAGAGAAACGGGTCTGGCTAGTATGGGTGAACTTCTCTTCCCAAAGGTCTTGTCTCATCTTACTCTTGGGTAGGATGGGTCTTAAGGTGAAAGTGCACAACCTCTCGAGAGTTAAATCTAAGATCTTAGCCGTGTCCCCGGTCATGGACAATTTGAGCTGCTAGGCAGGGATTGTACTGAAGAATCTCAACACCCCTTTTGTTTTCTAAAGTCAATTAAAATATGCTAGAGACCCTTCATGGTGTGTCATGGTGAGCCCTCTGAACACCCATGATGGATTTCAAAGTTACCTAAATAAACTTCGTGGTGTGTCATGGTGCGCCCTCTGAAGTCTGAACACCCACGATGAATTTCAAAGATTTCAAATGTTTTATCAAATATAGGACAAAACTGGCTTTATGCAAATAGCCTAGCTCCACCAGCCAAATTCATGTAGTTAGTCTTTTCAAAACTGCCACCAAATAAGTGTCATTTGCCAGTACATCATTGTACTGACCTCCATTCGTGGGGCTGCATATTCAAACGTGCGGAGTCGCTTCGATGAAGGTTACTGATAGGATCTCGAGTCTACATTCCAACATGTCCGCTCGTGGCGCATGATCAAGATGGAGGCTCCATGCTACTTTATTTCCGTTGTGTTAGATATTGGAACTTTATTTGAATGCTAGTCATTTGGACTATGCAAGTTGTATTTCCCTTATTTGTCGTACCGGATCATTACGTTGTAATGTTGATACTATTGCTATGAATGCTATATTTTGTACTCGTGGTGCTATCGGTGATCCGGGGAGTAGCACTGAACACATGTGTTCTACCTTTGTTAAAAGGTAGGACGTTACAAATGGTATCGTAGCATAGTGTTGCTTGTAGGATCGAGACCCTAGGTTTGGATTAGAAATAGGAAGATCCTAGTATGAAAATTCTATCTAATCTTTATTCCATCAAAACAAAAGTGTGCTTTATGAACTTCTAGTACTCTCATCTATTCCATCTTCAAAAATGTTTTTCTCTTTCCTTAGATGACCTAACTCATGAAAACCATCAAGGAAGACGAGCAAGTAGCCATATTATTTAGCTTGTTAAGGTAGTCAAGAGGCATTAGATGACCCCATTGACTATTTTGTATTGTCCTACACTTGATGTATGGCAGGTACCCACGTTTTATTCGTATTACTAAAAAAATATTTTGTTTTAAATGAATGTTTGTGTGTTGCTTTATTGTTATGGTTTTATGGATTGTTTATTGTGTGACTTGTTTGTGCATGGGTAGGAAATTTTATTCCCTAGATCTGTCTATCTTGCTTCTCATCTATGCTAAAACAACCACAAATACCGCCAAGACGTGATCCAACCCAATCAGAGATTTTGGAATCCCAAGATGTGGATGTTATCTTGAGAATGGACTGGATAACTGCCTATAAAGGATTCATAGATTGTGCTAGTAGATCAATCACACTCACTACCCCTGAAGGAAAAAGGATTGGATTCAAATCCCAATTGAATGTTGGAGATTTTAGGCTGAACTATCTTAAGGAGTTAGCCTAAACCATCTTAAGGAGGTTAGCCTAGACCAAGTGGCTATTGTAAGAGAATACCCGAGATGTCTTTCCGGGGGAATTACCGGGAATGCCTCCGGACGGAGAAGTGGAGTTCCTTATCGATTTGCTTCCGGGCACGCGGCCCTATAGCAAAGAGACCCTATCCCATGTCCACCGAAGAGTTGAAAGAACTCAAGAAACAGTTGAAGGAGCAACTAGGAAAAGGATTTATCCAAGAAAGTTCATCCCCGTGGGGAGCACCGGATTCGTTTGTTGAGAAAAAGGACAGGAGCCAACGGTTGGTTATGGATTACCACTCCACTGAATGAAGTAACCATCAAGAACAAGTACCCATTACCTAGAATCAATGATCTGTTTGATCAGTTAGAAGGAGCTAGTGTATTTTCCAAGATCGATCTTCGGTCTGGATACTTTCAACTCAAGATTAGGGAGCAGGATATTCCCAAGACAGCCTTCGTCACCAGATATGGCTCATACGAGTACACGGTGATGCCTTTTGGCTTAACCAATGCTCCATCATACTTCATGAATATGATGAACAAAGTGTTCATGGAATTCCTTGACAAGTTTGTCGTAGTCTTCATTGACGACATACTTATCTATTCCAAGAACAACGAAGAGCATGAGAAACACCTACGTCTGATATTGGAGAAACTCCGAGAACACAAGCTATATGCCAAGTTTAGCAAATGTGAGTTCTGGCTCAGTGAAGTAGGATTTCTTGGACACGTCATATCCAAGGAAGGAATTGCGGTTGATCCATCCAAGGTAGCTGCAGTGACAGAATGGGAACCTCCGAAGAATGTTGGAGAAATTCGCAGTTTCTTAGGATTGGCTGGTTACTATAGAAGGTTCATTGAGAATTTCTCCAAGATTGCAAAACCAATGACAGAATTACTGAAGAAAGAAAAGAAGTTTGCTTGGACTGAAGCTTGTGAAGCTAGTTTCCAGGAGTTGAAGAAGAGATTAGTGTCTGCACCAATTCTGTGCTTACCTGATCTGGAGAAAGAATTTCAGGTCTACTGTGACGCTTCTCGTCAAGGACTAGGAAGTGTGTTGATGCAGGAAGGCAAGGTGGCAGCCTATGCTTCCAGGCAACTCAAGAAACATGAAGTAAATTACCCCACGCATGATATTGAGTTGGCTTCGATAGTTCATGCATTGAAAACTCCGGAGACACTATTTGATGGGGAAACGATGTGAAATATTCACCGACCACAAGAGTTTGAAGTACATCTTCACCCAGAAGGATTTGAACATGAGACAAAGGAGATGGTTGGAACTCATCAAGGATTACGATCTGAGTTTGCAATACCATCCTGGTAAATAAAATGTAGTGGCTGATGCTTTAAGTCGTAAGGTTTATGTGAATTGCCTATCGACAGAAGAATTACATGAAGATCTATGCAGAGGATTGAAGGACCTCAGTTTGGAAGTAGTACCAAAAGGCTTTGTAGCATCGTTGATAGTACAACCTACACTGATGGATAGAATAAAAGAAACCCAGAAGGGAGATGAAGATATAGAGAAGATAAAGGAAAACCTGAAGGAAGATAAGGCCAAAGGTTTTAGTGAAGATGAGCAAGGAACCGTTTGGTTCGGGAAACGGATATGCGTAGCAAATGACCCCGAACTTAGGAAGCCGATATTCCGAGAAGCTCATGAGACACCCTATTCCATTCACCCCAGTAATACCAAGATGTACATGGATTTGAAGGAGAAATTCTGGTGGAACAACATGAAGCGAGACATCGCAGAATATATAGCCAAGTGTGATGTGTGTAGTAGAGTAAAGGCTGAGCACCAGAAACCAGCAGGTTTATTGCAACCGTTGAAGGTTCCAGACAGGAAATGGGATCAAATTGGTATGGACTTTATTACCGGATTACCCCGAACAAGATCAGGGTATGATTCGATTTGGGTTATAGTGGATCGTCTGACAAAGGTAGCTCACTTTGTGCCAGTAAAGACCACTTATACCAGTGCTAAGTTAGCAGATATCTACATGAAGAGAATTGTATGCCTACATGATGTTCCTAAGAGTATTGTGTCTGATAGAGGTACCCAATTTACGTCACATTTCTGGAAACAACTACATGAGTCCTTAGGAACCAGATTGGAGTTCGAGTATGGCTTTTCACCCTCAAACGAGATGGTCGACCGAGAGAGTGAATCAGATCTTAGAGGACATGTTGAGAGCTTGTGTTATAGACTATGGATCCAGTTGGGATGATAGTTTACCCTATGCAGAATTTTCTTACAACAACAGTTATCAAGCTAGCATTGAAATGTCACCATTTGAAGCTCTTTATGGGAGAAAGTGTACCACACCACTGTTGTGGAGTGGAGTAGGAGAAAGAAGTTTCTTTGGACCTGATATTATCCAAGAAGCGGAAGAAAAGGTTAGACGATCAAGGATAGATCGAAGATAGCACAGCCTAGACGGAAGAGCTATGCCGACAATAAGCGCGAGGATGTCTCTTATGAGATTGGAGATAGAGTTTATCTCGCAGTATCACCCTTCGAGGTGTCAAGAGATTTGGAATCAAGGGAAAGTTAGCTCCCGATTTATTGGACCTTTCAAAATCTTGTCCCGTAAAGGAGAAGTAGCTTATGAGATTGAATTGCCGAGAGATTCTTTCAGCAGGTGCATAATGTGTTCCATGTCAGTCAGTTGAAGAAATGTCACCCCGAGATGTCAGAAACCCCGTTGAAGGATACAGTACCCCTCGAGGAAGTTCATTTGGAAAGTGACTTGACCTATGAGGAGAAACCAATAAAAATCTTGGAAAGGGCTGAAAGGAATACTCGTACCAAGACTATCAAGTTACGCAAAGTTCAGTGGAGTCACCATACTGAGGAAGAAGCAACTTGGGAGCGTGAAGACAACCTTCGAGAAGATCACCCTCACCTATTTGCTAGCCTTTTCGAAGCCCGAGGACGTGCTTCATCTTAAGGGGGTTAGTCTGTAACATCCCTAAGTTTTCAAAATTCAAAAGTTCATCATGCATTCATTTCATCCATGCATTAAAAGTCAAATAAAATAAATAAACCTTAATAAGTAAGACCCTAGTGGTATTATGTTTCTATTTAGGCTATGTGCTAAAATTATTTTATTTATTTTCCAAATGAGCCTTTCTTGCCCCTTTTGGTCCTAAAGCAAACCCCTGGATATTTCAAAAATTTTGAAACAATTTTGAACTCGATCGGAGTTGTGAATCAAAAGTTATGAAATAAGAAAGAAAAGGAAAAAAAAAGAGAAAAGAACAAAAAAAAAGAAACGGACCTAACCGGCCGAACTGGGCCAGCCCAAGCCAGCCCAGCCCGACCGGCGGCCCAACCCCCTTCCTCTCTCTCCTCCCTGCCACCGGGCCCCACCTGCCCGTTGGCCCCACCTGTCGGACCCCATCCCCAACCTCCCGCTCGCCCCCAACCGCCCGCTCCCGCACGACGTCCGCGCCCACCCCGGCCACTTCGCCACCTCTCCCCACTCGCCCCGACCCCCTCTCTCAGCCCACGGACGCTCCCCTTAAAGCCCCGCTCCCCCTCGACCATTTCCCCCTTCCCCCTCTCCCTTTCACACCGCCAGGCTGCGGCGATTGCTCGCCGGAGCCGCGCCTACCGCCGCCCACTCCGGCCGCCCGCCTCGGCCACACGGGGCCGCGAAACGCCGCGCCGCCGCCACTCTCTCGCCTCACCGCGGTCCGCCGCATCTCGTCGTCTCCTCCGCCAAGCCGATAACCCGCAACATCGCCGGCGACCACAGCGTCCGAGCCGCCCCGCCGCCGTCGTCACCATCTCCGGTCGGCGGTGAGCTTCTTCTCCCTCTTATCCCCTTCCTTTTCTTCTTTTAGTCTTACACCGTAGGATCTAGATCCAGGCGCCCCGGATAGAACCACTCAACCGAAAGGGTATCGACGAATAGGAAGCAGCCACGTGGCCTCGCACGTAGCCGCCTACCAAACTGAGTTTAAATTCGAATTTAAATGTCGGAAAATGTTCCCATCTTGTAAAATCAATATAAAATCAACCGTAGGCCCAAATTTATCACATTTTATATTGTTGGAAAGCTTACAACCTGTACAACACAACCATGCAACAATACAGTACATGTTCTATGATGCAATTTGCACCATAATTCAAAACAGAGATTTAACCCTTTGACACTATAAAATTTGTGTAAATTAATCCAATGGGCCAAATTTTACAAATGTGTAGTCTCTGAAATCCTTAGAACATGTAGATCATCATGGAACCATAGTTGGCCAAAGTTGATACGTGCACAAACTTGCTTAAGCAAATTTATTCAAATCAGTATTCTGACAATAATTCAAATTCTACAAACTATTTTTGAATGAATCCAATTGCATTAGTCTTATATTAATGTACCCTATCCAGAGACGTCAAGTTTAGATTTTTACAAAACATAATTGTTACAAGTACCTATTTTAAATTGGTGCCTATGCATTGTATAAGCTACTAACGATGCTATAATTGAAATCTTAATAAAACAAATACAACCGTGAGAACTTTAACAACATTATAAATACCGGAGAACCTCATTTGCAACATCTTCTCATCAAGTAATTGTGTGAAGTTAAATCGTGCATATCATGCATGCATACATGTCTATGGTTGTGCATTCAGAATGTTGTGTTTATTTGGCTTCTGTTTGTCTTGTTTAGATTGTGAGGAGGACCAGGGTCTTGCTTGTGATTGCTGTGATTGTTCAGGTTGCTTTGACCAAGGCAAGTGACACTCATCTTATCACCCAGTTTTAATTAAAGCATTAGTGTTTTTCTAGTAGTATGCATGATAGGTTGTTATTGGTTTTCAAAGTGAATGCAATGCTAGAATACCTAGTAGTGGATAGCCACCCCGAACCCCCGTTAGGTAAATGCTTTGCCGTACCCGGCTACTATCAAAATTACCGCCGCTCTTGTATTTGTTTGGTGGTTTACAAAAGTTTACAAAACTTTGAAAACTAACAACCTTAATGCACACCCGGGTGGATTGGCTGATTGGTGGGCGGCTACTCGGTGGCCACATTGTGGTTGTCTTCGCCCGAGGGTGCGCATTGTTGAGTGGCTACTCAGTGGCCACATTGTGGTTGTCTTCGCCCGAGGGTGCGCATTATTGCGTGACTACTCGTGGCCACATTGTGGTTGTCTTCGCCCGAGGATGCACTTGTGGATCGCCACCCAGGAACAAAGAGATTTGTAGGTCTTCACCGTTTTAGATAGCTTCCAATGCAGCCTTATGGTATATGGCTCGCCAAGATTCTTAAGTTGTGGAGGTTCATCCTCGTTGTCGGATTAGAGGGTGGTTGCGTAAATGCAAGAGAAACGGGTCTGGCTAGTATGGGTGAACTTCTCTTCCCAAAGGTCTTGTCTCATCTTACTCTTGGGTAGGATGGGTCTTAAGGTGAAAGTGCACAACCTCTCGAGAGTTAAATCTAAGATCTTAGCCGTGTCCCCGGCCATGGACAATTTGAGCTGCTAGGCAGGGATTGTACTGAAGAATCTCAACACCCCTTTTGTTTTCTAAAGTCAATTAAAATATGCTAGAGACCCTTCATGGTGTGTCATGGTGAGCCCTCTGAACACCCATGATGGATTTCAAAGTTACCTAAATAAACTTCGTGGTGTGTCATGGTGCGCCCTCTGAAGTCTGAACACCCACGATGAATTTCAAAGATTTCAAATGTTTTATCAAATATAGGACAAAACTGGCTTTATGCAAATAGCCTAGCTCCACCAGCCAAATTCATGTAGTTAGTCTTTTCAAAACCGCCACCAAATAAGTGTCCTTTGCCGGTACATCATTGTACCGACCTCCATTCGTGGGGCTGCATATTCAAACGTGCGGTGTCGCTCCGATGAAGGTTACCGATAGGATCTCGAGTCTACATTCCAACATGTCTCGCTCGTGGCGCATGATCAAGATGGAGGCTCCATGCTACTTTATTTCCGCTGTGTTAGATATTGGAACTTTATTTGAATGCTAGTCATTTGGACTATGCAAGTTGTATTTCCCTTATTTGTCGTACCGGATCATTACGTTGTAATGTTGATACTATTGCTATGAATGCTATATTTTGTACTGTGGTGCTATCAGTGATCCAGGGAGTAGCACTGAACACAGGTGTTCTACCT